>NW_024725489.1:6148141-6182730 GCF_018991925.1 Homarus americanus | reverse complement strand
GCCTCTAATAGGGCCCCTGGGATCGCCGCCGCCTCTGGGAGGGCCCCTGGGAGCCCCACCAACCGTGGGAGGGCCCCAGGGGGCGCCGCCGCCCTTGGGAGGGCACGGGGGACTCCACAGTTCGTGGAAGAGGTCCTGGGGGGTGCCACAGCTAATGGTAGGGCCCCTAAGGGATCCGCCGCTTTTGGGAGGGCCCTTGAGGGCGCCGCTGCTCCTGAGAGAGACCTGGGGGCGCCACAGCCCCTGGAAGAGGCCTTGGGAGTGCTACAGCCTCTGGCAGGGCCTATTGGAGCTCCACCTTCCCTGAAAGTGCCCTTGCAGGCGATGCCGCCCCAGGCAGGGCTCCTGGGAGCGTCGCCGCCCCTGGCAGGGCCCTTGGGGTCACGACTGCCCTTGGGAGGGTCTTTGGAGGCACCGCCGGCCTCGAAAAGGGCCTCTAGGGACGTTGCCACCCATAGAGAGGGCCCATGGGGGTGCTGCCGTCCCTGGTAAGGCCCCCGGGTGCGCCGTCGCCCCTGGAAGGCTCGTGGGGCCACCACCACCCCTGGGAGGGTCCTTGCAGGTTCGCCGGCCAATGGTGGGACATTGGGGGCGCCACTGCCCCTGGCAGGGTCCCTGGGATCGCCGCCACCCCTAAGGAGAACCCGCCTCCTGTGGTAGGGCTCCTAAAGGCGCCGCCACCCTTGTGAGGGCTCCTAGTACCACCTCAGCATCTGGGAGGTCCCTTGGGAGCGTCCACGCCCCTGGAAGGACCCCTGGGCGCCATTGCCCTTAATAGGGCCGCTTGGGACGTCACAGCCCATGTCATGGGTCCCTTGGGGCGTCGCTGCCCCTGAGAGGGTCCAGGAGAGCATATCCACCTCTAAGGAGAGCCCCAGACGACCCGCTGCTCTTGGGAATGTCCCAGGGAGCGCCGCCGCCCCTAGGAGGGCCCTGGGGACGCCAGAGCCTCTGGAAGAGGCCCTGAGGATACCACAGCCCCTGACAGGGACCCCTGGGGGCGCCGTTGCCCCTGAGAGGGGCCCGGGGAGCGCCGGCAACCCTAAGTTGGGCCCTTGGGGAAGCCACTGCCCGTGGAAGGGCCGCTGGGTGCTCTGTTGCCCCTGGGAATGCCCTTGCGAGCGTCGCACCTGTTAGGGCAAATGGGAGGGCTCCAGGGAACGCTGACCCCGTAGGGCCCCTGGGGCAGTTGGTTCTGCACTATTTAGAACAATGGGAGATATGACGTTAAATAAATACACCGCCCACAACATTTCCAGTATCATCTTCCTCATGAACAATGTGAAGGAGAATAAATATCGAACAGGAAAACATAAGTTGGGGTGTTATGCTGACTGACTGCTCTGTTCTCCTATTGGCTGTTATTTGGTGGATTTACATTTTAGTCCACCAATCACAGTTAAGTAAGGGATTGCTGTTCGGACGCAATATGTACGACACCACAACCAAGGAAGCAAAAGGGATCCTGCGAGGGGCCGCCTCTAATAGGGCCCCTGGGATCGCCGCCGCCTCTGGGAGGGCCCCTGGGAGCCCCACCAACCGTGGGAGGGCCCCAGGGGGCGCCGCCGCCCTTGGGAGGGCACGGGGGACTCCACAGTTCCTGGAAGAGGTCCTGGGGGTGCCACAGCTAATGGTAGGGCCCCTAAGGGATCCGCCGCTTTTGGGAGGGCCCTTGAGGGCGCCGCTGCTCCTGAGAGAGACCTGGGGGCGCCACAGCCCCTGGAAGAGGCCTTGGGAGTGCTACAGCCTCTGGCAGGGCCTATTGGGGCTCCACCTTCCCTGAAAGTGCCCTTGCAGGCGATGCCGCCCCAGGCAGGGCTCCTGGGAGCGTCGCCGCCCATGGCAGGGCCCATGGGGTCACGACTGCCCTTGGGAGGGTCTTTGGAGGCACCGCCGGCCTTGAAAAGGGCCTCTAGGGACGTTGCCACCCATAGAGAGGGCCCATGGGGGTGCTGCCGTCCCTGGTAAGGCCCCCGGGTGCGCCGTCGCCCCTGGAAGGCTCGTGGGGCCACCACCACCCCTGGGAGGGTCCTTGCAGGTTCGCCGGCCAATGGTGGGACTTTGGGGGCGCCCCCACCCGTGGGATGGCCCCTGGGGGGGAGCCACTGCCCCTGGCAGGGTCCCTGGGATTGCCGCCACCCCTAAGGAGGACCCGCCTCCCGTGGTAGGGCCCCTAAAGACGCCGCCACCCTTGTGAGGGCTCCTAGTACCGCCTCAGCATCTGGGAGGTCCCTTGGGAGCGTCCACGCCCCTTGGAAGACTCCTGGGGCGCCATCGCCCTAATAGGGCCCCTTGAGACGTCACAGCCCTTGTCATGGGCCCCTTGGGGCGTCGCTGCCCTTGAGAGGGTCCAGGAGAGCTTCTCCACCCCAAAGGAGAGCCCCAGGGGCCCTGCTGCCCTTGGGAGGGCCCCACGGGGCGCCGCCGCGCCTAGGACGACCCTGCGGACGCCAGACCCTCTGGAATATGCCCTGAGGATACCACAGCCCCTGACAGGGACACCTGTGGCCGCCGTTGCCCCTGAGAGGGCCCCGGGGAGCGCCGGCACCCCTAAGTTGGGCCCTTGGGGAAGCCACTGCCCCTGGAAGGGCCGCTGGGTGCGCTGTTGCCCCTGGGAATGCCCTTGCGAGCGCCGCACCTGTTAGGGCAAATGGGAGGGCTCCAGGGAGTGCTGACCCCGTAGGGCCCCTGGGGCAGTTGGTTCTGCACTATTTAGAATAATGGGAGATATGACGTTAAATAAATACACCGCCCACAACATTTCCAGTATCATCTTCCTCATGAACAATGTGAAGGAGAATAAATATCGAACAGGAAAACATAAGTTGGGGTGTTGTGCTGACTGACTGCTCTGTTCTCCTATTGGCTGTTATTTGGTGGATTTACATTTTAGTCCACCAATCACAGTTAAGTAAGGGATTGCTGTTCGTACGCAATATGTACGACACCACAACCAAGGAAGCAAAAGGAATCCTGTGAGGGGCCGCCTCTAATAGGGCCCCTGGGATCGCCGCTGCCTCTGGGAGGGCCCCTGGGAGCCCCACCAACCGTGGGAGGGCCCCAGGGGGCGCCGCCGCCCTTGGGAGGGCACGGGGGACTCCACAGTTCCTGGAAGAGGTCCTGGGGGGTGCCACAGCTAATGGTAGGGCCCCTAAGGGATCCGCCGCTTTTGGGAGGGCCCTTGAGGGCGCCGCTGCTCCTGAGAGAGACCTGGGGGTGCCACAGCCCCTGGAAGAGGCCTCTGGCAGGTCCTATTGGGGCTCCACCTTCCCTGAAAGTGCCCTTGCAGGCGATGCCGCCCCAGGCAGGGCTCTTGGGAGCGTCGCCGCCCCTGGCAGGGCCCTTGGGGTCACGACTGCTCTTGGGAGGGTCTTTGGAGGCACCGCCGGCCTTGAAAAGGGCTTCTAGGGACGTTGCCACCCATAGAGAGGGCCCATGGGGGTGCTGCCGTCCCTGGTAAGGCCCCGGGTGCGCCGTCGCCCCTGGAAGGCTCGTGGGGCCACCACCACCCCTGGGAGGGTCTTTGCAGGTTCGCCGGCCAATGGTGGGACTTTGGGGGCGCCCCCACCCGTGGGATGGCCCCTGGGGGGGGGCCACTGCCCCTGGCAGGGTCCCTGGGATTGCCGCCACCCCTAAGGAGGACCCGCCTCCCGTGGTAGGGCTCCTAAAGACGCCGCCACCCTTGTGAGGGCTCCTAGTACCGCCTCAGCATCTGGGAGGTCCCTTGGGAGCGTCCACGCCCCTTGGAAGATTCCTGGGGCGCCATCGCCCTAATAGGGCCCCTTGAGACGTCACAGCCCATGTCAAGGGCCCCTTGGGGCGTCGCTGCCCTTGAGAGAAGGTCCAGGAGCTTCTCCACCCAAAGGAGAGCCCCAGGGGCCCTGCTGCCCTTGGGAGGGCCCCACGGGGCGCCGCCGCGCCTAGGAGGACCCTGCGGACGCCAGACCCTCTGGAATAGGCCCTGAGATACCACAGCCCCTGACAGGGACACCTGTGGCCGCCGTTGCCCCTGAGAGGGCCCCGGGGAGCGCCGGCACCCCTAAGTTGGGCCCTTGGGGAAGCCACTGCCCCTGGAAGGGCCGCTGGGTGCGCTGTTGCCCCTGGGAATGCCCCTGCGCGCCCGCACCTGTTAGGGCAAATGGGAGGGCTCCAGGAGTGCTGCCTGACGCCCGTAGACCTGGGGCAGTTGGTTCTGCACTATTTAGAACAATGGGAGATATGGCGTTAAATAAATACACAGCCCAACATTTCCAGTATCATCTTCCTCATGAACAATGTGAAGGAGAATAAATATCGAACAGGAAAACATAAGTTGGGGTGTTGTGCTGACTGACTGCTCTGTTCTCCTATTGGCTGTTATTTGGTGGATTTACATTTTAGTCCACCAATCACAGTTAAGTAAGGGATTGCTGTTCGTACGCAATATGTACGACACCACAACCAAGGAAGCAAAAGGGATCCTGCGAGGGGCCGCCTCTAATAGGGCCCCTGGGATCGCCGCCGCCTCTGGGAGGGCCCCTGGGAGCCCCACCAACCGTGGGAGGGCCCCAGGGGGCGCCGCCGCCCTTGGGAGGGCACGGGGGACTCCACAGTTCCTGGAAGAGGTCCTGGGGGTGCCACAGCTAATGGTAGGGCCCCTAAGGGATCCGCCGCTTTTGGGAGGGCCCTTGAGGGCGCCGCTGCTCCTGAGAGAGACCTGGGGGCGCCACAGCCCCTGGAAGAGGCCTTGGGAGTGCTACAGCCTCTGGCAGGGCCTATTGGGGCTCCACCTTCCCTGAAAGTGCCCTTGCAGGCGATGCCGCCCCAGGCAGGGCTCCTGGGAGCGTCGCCGCCCCTGGCAGGGCCCTTGGGGTCACGACTGCCCTTGGGAGGGTCTTTGGAGGCACCGCCGGCCTTGAAAAGGGCCTCTAGGGACGTTGCCACCCATAGAGAGGGCCCATGGGGGTGCTGCCGTCCCTGGTAAGGCCCCCGGGTGCGCGTCGCCCCTGGAAGGCTCGTGGGGCCACCACCACCCCTGGGAGGGTCCTTGCAGGTTCGCCGGCCAATGGTGGGACATTGGGGGCGCCACTGCCCCTGGCAGGGTCCCTGGGATCGCCGCCACCCCTAAGGAGAACCCGCCTCCTGTGGTAGGGCTCCTAAAGGCGCCGCCACCCTTGTGAGGGCTCCTAGTACCACCTCAGCATCTGGGAGGTCCCTTGGGAGCGTCCACGCCCCTGGAAGGACCCCTGGGCGCCATTGCCCTTAATAGGGCCGCTTGGGACGTCACAGCCCATGTCATGGGTCCCTTGGGGCGTCGCTGCCCCTGAGAGGGTCCAGGAGAGCATATCCACCCCTAAGGAGAGCCCCAGACGACCCGCTGCTCTTGGGAATGTCCCAGGGAGCGCCGCCGCCCCTAGGAGGGCCCTGGGGACGCCAGAGCCTCTGGAAGAGGCCCTGAGGATACCACAGCCCCTGACAGGGACCCCTGGGGGCGCCGTTGCCCCTGAGAGGGGCCCGGGGAGCGCCGGCAACCCTAAGTTGGGCCCTTGGGGAAGCCACTGCCCGTGGAAGGGCCGCTGGGTGCGCTGTTGCCCCTGGGAATGCCCCTGCGAGCGCCGCACCTGTTAGGGCAAATGGGAGGGCTCCAGGGAGTGCTGACCCCGTAGGGCCCCTGGGGCAGTTGGTTCTGCACTATTTAGAACAATGGGAGATATGACGTTAAATAAATACACCGCCCACAACATTTCCAGTATCATCTTCCTCATGAACAATGTGAAGGAGAATAAATATCGAACAGGAAAACATAAGTTGGGGTGTTATGCTGACTGACTGCTCTGTTCTCCTATTGGCTGTTATTTGGTGGATTTACATTTTAGTCCACCAATCACAGTTAAGTAAGGGATTGCTGTTCGTACGCAATATGTACGACACCACAACCAAGGAAGCAAAAGGGATCCTGCGAGGGGCCGCCTCTAATAGGGCCCCTGGGATCGCCGCCGCCTCTGGGAGGGCCCCTGGGAGCCCCACCAACCGTGGGAGGGCCCCAGGGGGCGCCGCCGCCCTTGGGAGGGCACGGGGGACTCCACAGTTCCTGGAAGAGGTCCTGGGGGTGCCACAGCTAATGGTAGGGCCCCTAAGGGATCCGCCGCTTTTGGGAGGGCCCTTGAGGGCGCCGCTGCTCCTGAGAGAGACCTGGGGCGCCACAGCCCCTGGAAGAGGCCTTGGGAGTGCTACAGCCTCTGGCAGGGCCTATTGGGGCTCCACCTTCCCTGAAAGTGCCCTTGCAGGCGATGCCGCCCCAGGCAGGGCTCCTGGGAGCGTCGCCGCCCCTGGCAGGGCCCTTGGGGTCACGACTGCCCTTGGGAGGGTCTTTGGAGGCACCGCCGGCCTTGAAAAGGGCCTCTAGGGACGTTGCCACCCATAGAGAGGGCCCATGGGGGTGCTGCCGTCCCTGGTAAGGCCCCCGGGTGCGCCGTCGCCCCTGGAAGGCTCGTGGGGCCACCACCACCCCTGGGAGGGTCCTTGCAGGTTCGCCGGCCAATGGTGGGACTTTGGGGGCGCCCCCACCCGTGGGATGGCCCCTGGGGGGGGCCACTGCCCCTGGCAGGGTCCCTGGGATTGCCGCCACCCCTAAGGAGGACCCGCCTCCCGTGGTAGGGCCCCTAAAGACGCCGCCACCCTTGTGAGGGCTCCTAGTACCGCCTCAGCATCTGGGAGGTCCCTTGGGAGCGTCCACGCCCCTTGGAAGACTCCTGGGGCGCCATCGCCCTAATAGGGCCCCTTGAGACGTCACAGCCCATGTCAGGGGCCCCTTGGGGCGTCGCTGCCCTTGAGAGGGTCCAGGAGAGCTTCTCCACCCCAAAGGAGAGCCCCAGGGGCCCTGCTGCCCTTGGGAGGGCCCCACGGGGCGCCGCCGCGCCTAGGAGGACCCTGCGACGCCAGACCCTCTGGAATAGGCCCTGAGGATACCACAGCCCTGACAGGGACACCTGTGGCCGCCGTTGCCCCTGAGAGGGCCCCGGGGAGCGCCGGCACCCCTAAGTTGGGCCCTTGGGGAAGCCACTGCCCCTGGAAGGGCCGCTGGGTGCGCTGTTGCCCCTGGGAATGCCCCTGCGAGCGCCGCACCTGTTAGGGCAAATGGGAGGGCTCCAGGGAGTGCTGACCCCGTAGGGCCCCTGGGGCAGTTGGTTCTGCACTATTTAGAACAATGGGAGATATGACGTTAAATAAATACACCGCCCACAACATTTCCAGTATCATCTTCCTCATGAACAATGTGAAGGAGAATAAATATCGAACAGGAAAACATAAGTTGGGGTGTTATGCTGACTGACTGCTCTGTTCTCCTATTGGCTGTTATTTGGTGGATTTACATTTTAGTCCACCAATCACAGTTAAGTAAGGGATTGCTGTTCGTACGCAATATGTACGACACCACAACCAAGGAAGCAAAAGGGATCCTGCGAGGGGCCGCCTCTAATAGGGCCCCTGGGATCGCCGCCGCCTCTGGGAGGGCCCCTGGGAGCCCCACCAACCGTGGGAGGGCCCCAGGGGGCGCCGCCGCCCTTGGGAGGGCACGGGGGACTCCACAGTTCCTGGAAGAGGTCCTGGGGGTGCCACAGCTAATGGTAGGGCCCCTAAGGGATCCGCCGCTTTTGGGAGGGCCCTTGAGGGCGCCGCTGCTCCTGAGAGAGACCTGGGGGCGCCACAGCCCCTGGAAGAGGCCTTGGGAGTGCTACAGCCTCTGGCAGGGCCTATTGGAGCTCCACCTTCCCTGAAAGTGCCCTTGCAGGCGATGCCGCCCCAGGCAGGGCTCCTGGGAGCGTCGCCGCCCCTGGCAGGGCCCTTGGGGTCACGACTGCCCTTGGGAGGGTCTTTGGAGGCACCGCCGGCCTTGAAAAGGGCCTCTAGGGACGTTGCCACCCATAGAGAGGGCCCATGGGGGTGCTGCCGTCCCTGGTAAGGCCCCCGGGTGCGCCGTCGCCCCTGGAAGGCTCGTGGGGCCACCACCACCCCTGGGAGGGTCCTTGCAGGTTCGCCGGCCAATGGTGGGACATTGGGGGCGCCACTGCCCCTGGCAGGGTCCCTGGGATCGCCGCCACCCCTAAGGAGAACCCGCCTCCTGTGGTAGGGCTCCTAAAGGCGCCGCCACCCTTGTGAGGGCTCCTAGTACCACCTCAGCATCTGGGAGGTCCCTTGGGAGCGTCCACGCCCCTGGAAGGACCCCTGGGCGCCATTGCCCTTAATAGGGCCGCTTGGGACGTCACAGCCCATGTCATGGGTCCCTTGGGGCGTCGCTGCCCCTGAGAGGGTCCAGGAGAGCATATCCACCTCTAAGGAGAGCCCCAGACGACCCGCTGCTCTTGGGAATGTCCCAGGGAGCGCCGCCGCCCCTAGGAGGGCCCTGGGGACGCCAGAGCCTCTGGAAGAGGCCCTGAGGATACCACAGCCCCTGACAGGGACCCCTGGGGGCGCCGTTGCCCCTGAGAGTGGCCCGGGGAGCGCCGGCAACCCTAAGTTGGGCCCTTTGGGAAGCCACTGCCCGTGGAAGGGCCGCTGGGTGCTCTGTTGCCCCTGGGAATGCCCTTGCGAGCGTCGCACCTGTTAGGGCAAATGGGAGGGCTCCAGGGAACGCTGACCCCGTAGGGCCCCTGGGGCAGTTGGTTCTGCACTATTTAGAACAATGGGAGATATGACGTTAAATAAATACACCGCCCACAACATTTCCAGTATCATTTTCCTCATGAACAATGTGAAGGAGAATAAATATCGAACAGGAAAACATAAGTTGGGGTGTTGTGCTGAGTGACTGCTCTGTTTTCCTATTGGCTGTTATTTGGTGGATTTACATTTTAGTCCACCAATCACAGTTAAGTAAGGGATTGCTGTTCGTACGCAATATGTACGACACCACAACCAAGGAAGCAAAAGGGATCCTGCGAGGGGCCGCCTCTAATAGGGCCCCTGGGATCGCCGCCGCCTCTGGGAGGGCCCCTGGGAGCCCCACCAACCGTGGGAGGGCCCCAGGGGGCGCCGCCGTCCTTGGGAGGGCACGGGGGACTCCACAGTTCCTGGAAGAGGTCCTGGGGGTGCCACAGCTAATGGTAGGGCCCCTAAGGGATCCGCCGCTTTTGGGAGGGCCCTTGAGGGCGCCGCTGCTCCTGAGAGAGACCTGGGGGCGCCACAGCCCCTGGAAGAGGCCTTGGGAGTGCTACAGCCTCTGGCAGGGCCTATTGGGGCTCCACCTTCCCTGAAAGTGCCCTTTGCGAGCGATGCCATGAGCAGGGGCTCCTGAGAACGTCGCCGCCTAGCAGGACGCCATTGGGGTCGACTTCACCCATGGGAGGGTCTTTGGAGGCAACATACCGGCCCTTAAGGGCCTCTAGGGTTGCCACCCATAGAGAGAGAGGGGCCCATGGGGTGCGGCCGTCCCTGGTAAGGCCCCCAGTGCGTCTCCCCTGCAAGGCTCGTGGGGCCACCACCACCACCCCTGGGAGGGTCCTTGCAGTTCACTTAGGCCAATGGTGTGGGACTTTGGGGCGCCCCCACCCGTGGGATGGCTGGCCCCTGGGGGCCACTGCCCCTGGCAGGGGTCCCTGGGATTGCCGCCACCCCTAAGGAAGGACCCCGCCTCTTGTGGTAGGGCTCCTAAAGACACTTACTTCCTGCTGTAGAATATAGTACCGCCTCAGCATCTGGGAGACCGCCCGGGAGCGTCCACGCCCCTTGGAAGACTCCTGGGGCGCCATCGCCCTAATAGGGCCCCTTGAGACGTCACATCCCATGTCAGGGGCCCCTTGGGGCGTCGCTGCCCTTGAGAGGGTCCAGGAGAGCTTCTCCACCCCAAAGGAGAGCCCCAGGGGCCCTGCTGCTCTTGGGAATGTCCCAGGGAGCGCCGCCGCCCCTAGGAGGGCCCTGGGGACGCCAGAGCCTCTGGAAGAGGCCCTGAGGATACCACAGCCCCTGACAGGGACCCCTGGGGGCGCCGTTGCCCCTGAGAGTGGCCCGGGGAGCGCCGGCAACCCTAAGTTGGGCCCTTTGGGAAGCCACTGCCCGTGGAAGGGCCGCTGGGTGCTCTGTTGCCCCTGGGAATGCCCTTGCGAGCGTCGCACCTGTTAGGGCAAATGGGAGGGCTCCAGGGAACGCTGACCCCGTAGGGCCCCTGGGGCAGTTGGTTCTGCACTATTTAGAACAATGGGAGATATGACGTTAAATAAATACACCGCCCACAACATTTCCAGTATCATTTTCCTCATGAACAATGTGAAGGAGAATAAATATCGAACAGGAAAACATAAGTTGGGGTGTTGTGCTGACTGACTGCTCTGTTTTCCTATTGGCTGTTATTTGGTGGATTTACATTTTAGTCCACCAATCACAGTTAAGTAAGGGATTGCTGTTCGTACGCAATATGTACGACACCACAACCAAGGAAGCAAAAGGGATCCTGCGAGGGGCCGCCTCTAATAGGGCCCCTGGGATCGCCGCCGCCTCTGGGAGGGCCCCTGGGAGCCCCACCAACCGTGGGAGGGCCCCAGGGGGCGCCGCCGTCCTTGGGAGGGCACGGGGGACTCCACAGTTCCTGGAAGAGGTCCTGGGGGTGCCACAGCTAATGGTAGGGCCCCTAAGGGATCCGCCGCTTTTGGGAGGGCCCTTGAGGGCGCCGCTGCTCCTGAGAGAGACCTGGGGGCGCCACAGCCCCTGGAAGAGGCCTTGGGAGTGCTACAGCCTCTGGCAGGGCCTATTGGGGCTCCTCCTTCCCTGAAAGTGCCCTTGCAGGCGATGCCGCCCCAGGCAGGGCTCCTGGGAACGTCGCCGCCCCTGGCAGGGCCCTTGGGGTCACGACTGCCCTTGGGAGGGTCTTTGGTGGCACCGCCGGCCTTGAAAAGGGCCTCTAGGGACGTTGCCACCCATAGAGAGGGCCCATGGGGGTGCTGCCGTCCCTGGTAAGGCGCCCGGGTGCGCCGTCGCCCCTGGAAGGCTCGTGGGGCCACCACCACCCCTGGGAGGGTCCTTGCAGGTTCGCCGGCCAATGGTGGGACTTTGGGGGCGCCCCCACCCGTGGGATGGCCCCTGGGGGGGGGCCACTGCCCCTGGCAGGGTCCCTGGGATTGCCGCCACCCCTAAGGAGGACCCGCCTCCCGTGGTAGGGCTCCTAAAGACGCCGCCACCCTTGTGAGGGCTCCTAATACCGCCTCAGCATCTGGGAGGTCCCTTGGGAGCGTCCACGCCCCTTGGAAGAGTCCTGGGGCGCCATCGCCCTAATAGGGCCCCTTGAGACGTCACAGCCCATGTCAGGGGCCCCTTGGGGCGTCGCTGCCCTTAAGAGGGTCCAGGAGAGCTTCTCCACCCCAAAGGAAAGCCCCAGGGGCCCTGCTGCCCTTGGGAGGGCCCCACGGGGCGCCGCCGCGCCTAGGAGGACCCTGCGGACGCCAGACCCTCTGGAATAGGCCCTGAGGATACCACAGCCCCTGCCAGGGACACCTGTGGCCGCCGTTGCCCCTGAGAGGGCCCCGGGGAGCGCCGGCACCCCTAAGTTGGGCCCTTGGGGAAGCCACTGCCCCTGGAAGGGCCGCTGGGTGCGCTGTTGCCCCTGGGAATGCCCCTGCGAGCGCCGCACCTGTTAGGGCAAATGGGAGGGCTCCAGGGAGTGCTGACCCCGTAGGGCCCCTGGGGCAGTTGGTTCTGCACTATTTAGAACAATGGGAGATATGACGTTAAATAAATACACCGCCCACAACATTTCCAGTATCATCTTCCTCATGAACAATGTGAAGGAGAATAAATATCGAACAGGAAAACATAAGTTGGGGTGTGATGCTGACTGACTGCTCTTGTTCTCCTATTGGCTGTTATTTGGTGGATTTACATTTAGCCACCTCAATCACAGTTAAGTAAGGGATTGCTGTTCGACGCAATATGTACGACACCACAACTAAGGAAGCAAAGTGGGATCCTGTGAGGGGCCGCCCTCAGGATCCCCAACCCCCGAGGGCTCCCAGGCGCTGCCGCCTTGGGAGGGCACGGGACCTGCAGTTCCTGAAGAGTCCTTGGGGGTGCCACAGCACGGTAGGCCCCTGCTGAACGCCGCTTTTGGAGGGCCCTTGAGGGCGCCAAGCGTTCCTGAGAGAGACCTGGGGCGCCACAGCCCCTGGAAGAGGCCTTGGGAGTGCTACAGCCTCTGGCAGGGCCTATTGGGGCTCCACCTTCCCTGAAAGTGCCCTTGCAGGCGATGCCGCCCCAGGCAGGGCTCCTGGGAGCGTCGCCGCCCCTGGCAGGGACCTTGGGGTCACGACTGCCCTTGGGAGGGTCTTTGGAGGCACCGCCGGCCTTAAAAAGGGCCTCTAGGGACGTTGCCACCCATAGAGAGGGCCCATGGGGGTGCTGCCGTTCCTGGTAAGGCCCCCGGGTGCGCCGTCGCCCCTGGAAGGCTCGTGGGGCCACCACCACCCCTGGGAGGGTCCTTGCAGGTTCGCCGGCCAATGGTGGGACTTTGGGGGCGCCCCCACCCGTGGGATGGCCCCTGGGGGGGGCCACTGCCCCTGGCAGGGTCCCTGGGATTGCCGCCACCCCTAAGGAGGACCCGCCTCCCGTGGTAGGGCCCCTAAAGACGCCGCCACCCTTGTGAGGGCTCCTAGTACCGCCTCAGCATCTGGGAGGTCCCTTGGGAGCGTCCACGCCCCTTGGAAGACTCCTGGGGCGCCATCACCCTAATAGGGCCCCTTGAGACGTCACAGCCCATGTCAGGGGCCCCTTGGGGCGTCGCTGCCCTTGAGAGGGTCCAGGAGAGCTTCTCCACCCCAAAGGAGAACCCCAGGGGCCCTGCTGCCCTTGGGAGGGCCCTACGGGGCGCCGCCGCCCCTAGGAGGACCCTGCAGACGCCAGACCCTCTGGAATAGGCCCTGAGTATACCACAGCCCCTGACAGGGACACCTGTGGCCGCCGTTGCCCCTGAGAGGGCCCCGGGGAGTGCCGGCACCCCTAAGTTGGGCCCTTGGGGAAGCCACTGCCCCTGGAAGGGCCGGTGGGTGCGCTGTTGCCCCTGGGAATGCCCCTGCGAGCGCCGCACCTGTTAGGGCAAATGGGAGGGCTCCAGGGAGTGCTGACCCCGTAGGGCCCCTGGGGCAGTTGGTTCTGCACTATTTAGAACAATGGGAGATATGACGTTAAATAAATACACCGCCCACAACATTTCCAGTATCATCTTCCTCATGAACAATGTGAAGGAGAATAAATATCGAACAGGAAAACATAAGTTGGGGTGTGATGCTGACTGACTGCTCTGTTCTCCTATTGGCTGTTATTTGGTGGATTTACATTTTAGTCCACCAATCACAGTTAAGTAAGGGATTGCTGTTCGGACGCAATATGTACGACACCACAACTAAGGAAGCAAAAGGGATCCTGTGAGGGGCCGCCTCTAATAGGGCCCCTGGGATCGCCACCGCCTCTGGGAGGGCCCCTGGGAGCCCCACCAACCGTGGGAGGGCCCCAGGGGGCGCCGCCGCCCTTGGGAGGGCACGGGGGACTCCACAGTTCCTGGAAGAGGTCCTGGGGGTGCCACAGCTAATGGTAGGGCCCCTAAGGGATCCGCCGCTTTTGGGAGGGCCCTTGAGGGCGCCGCTGCTCCTGAGAGAGACCTGGGGGCGCCACAGCCCCTGGAAGAGGCCTTGGGAGTGCTACAGCCTCTGGCAGGGCCTATTGGGGCTCCACCTTCCCTGAAAGTGCCCTTGCAGGCGATGCCGCCCCAGGCAGGGCTCTTGGGAGCGTCGCCGCCCCTGGCAGGGCCCTTGGGGTCACGACTGCCCTTGGGAGGGTCTTTGGAGGCACCGCCGGCCTTGAAAAGGGCCTCTAGGGACGTTGCCACCCATAGAGAGGGCCCATGGGGGTGCTGCCGCCCCTGGTAAGGCCCCCGGGTGCGCCGTCGCCCCTGGAAGGCTCGTGGGGCCACCACCACCCCTGGGAGGGTCCTTGCAGGTTCGCCGGCCAATGGTGGGACTTTGGGGGCGCCCCCACCCGTGGGATGGCCCCTGGGGGGGGCCACTGCCCCTGGCAGGGTCCCTGGGATCGCCGCCACCCCTAAGGAGAACCCGCCTCCTGTGGTAGGGCTCCTAAAGGCGCCGCCACCCTTGTGAGGGCTCCTAGTACCACCTCAGCATCTGGGAGGTCCCTTGGGAGCGTCCATGCCCCTGGAAGGACCCCTGGGCGCCATTGCCCTTAATAGGGCCGCTTGGGACGTCACAGCCCATGTCATGGGTCCCTTGGGGCGTCGCTGCCCCTGAGAGGGTCCAGGAGAGCATATCCACCTCTAAGGAGAGCCCCAGACGACCCGCTGCTCTTGGGAATGTCCCAGGGAGCGCCGCCGCCCCTAGGAGGGCCCTGGGGACGCCAGAGCCTCTGGAAGAGGCCCTGAGGATACCACAGCCCCTGACAGGGACCCCTGGGGGCGCCGTTGCCCCTGAGAGTGGCCCGGGGAGCGCCGGCAACCCTAAGTTGGGCCCTTTGGGAAGCCACTGCCCGTGGAAGGGCCGCTGGGTGCTCTGTTGCCCCTGGGAATGCCCTTGCGAGCGTCGCACCTGTTAGGGCAAATGGGAGGGCTCCAGGGAACGCTGACCCCGTAGGGCCCCTGGGGCAGTTGGTTCTGCACTATTTAGAACAATGGGAGATATGACGTTAAATAAATACACCGCCCACAACATTTCCAGTATCATTTTCCTCATGAACAATGTGAAGGAGAATAAATATCGAACAGGAAAACATAAGTTGGGGGTGTTGTGCTGACTGACTGCTCTGTTCTCCTATTGGCTGTTATTTGGTGGATTTACATTTTAGTCCACCAATCACAGTTAAGTAAGGGATTGCTGTTCGTACGCAATATGTACGACACCACAACCAAGGAAGCAAAAGGGATCCTGCGAGGGGCCGCCTCTAATAGGGCCCCTGGGATCGCCGCCGCCTCTGGGAGGGCCCCTGGGAGCCCCACCAACCGTGGGAGGGCCCCAGGGGGCGCCGCCGTCCTTGGGAGGGCACGGGGGACTCCACAGTTCCTGGAAGAGGTCCTGGGTGTGCCACAGCTAATGGTAAGGCCCCTAAGGGATCCGCCGCTTTTGGGAGGGCCCTTGAGGGCGCCGCTGCTCCTGAGAGAGACCTGGGGGCGCCTTGAGAGTGCTACAGCCTCTGGCAGGGCCTATTGGGGCTCCACCTTCCCTGAAAGTGCCCTTGCAGGCGATGCCGCCCCAGGCAGGGCTCTTGGGAGCGTCGCCGCCCCTGGCTGGGCCCTTGGGGTCACGACTGCCCTTGGGAGGGTCTTTGGAGGCACCGCCGGCCTTGAAAAGGGCCTCTAGGGACGTTGCCACCCATAGAGAGGGCCCATGGGGGTGCTGCCGTCCCTGGTAAGGCCCCGGGTGCGCCGTCGCCCCTGGAAGGCTCGTGGGGCCACCACCACCCCTGGGAGGGTCCTTGCAGGTTCGCCGGCCAATGGTGGGACTTTGGGGGCGCCCCCACCCGTGGGATGGCCCCTGGGGGGGGCCACTGCCCCTGGCAGGGTCCCTGGGATTGCCGCCACCCCTAAGGAGTACCCGCCTCCCGTGGTAGGGCTCCTAAAGACGCCGCCACCCTTGTGAGGGCTCCTTGTACCGCCTCAGCATCTGGGAGGTCCCTTGGGAGCGTCCACGCCCCTTGGAAGACTCCTGGGGCGCCATCGCCCTAATAGGGGCCCTTGAGACGTCACAGCCCATGTCAGGGGCCCCTTGGGGCGTCGCTGCCCTTGAGAGGGTCCAGGAGAGCTTCTCCACCCCAAAGGAGAGCCCCAGGGGCCCTGCTGCCCTTGGGAGGGCCCCACGGGGCGCCCCCGCGCCTAGGAGGACCCTGCGGACGCCAGACCCTCTGGAATAGGCCCTGAGGATACCACAGCTCCTGACAGGGACACCTGTGGCCGCCGTTGCCCCTGAGAGGGCCCCGGGGAGCGCCGGCACCCCTAAGTTGGGCCCTTGGGGAAGCCACTGCCCCTGGAAGGGCCGCTGGGTGCGCTGTTGCCCCTGGGAATGCCCCTGCGAGCGCCGCACCTGTTAGGGCAAATGGGAGGGCTCCAGGGAGTGCTGACCCCGTAGGGCCCCTGGGGCAGTTGGTTCTGCACTATTTAGAACAATGGGAGATATGACGTTAAATAAATACACCGCCCACAACATTTCCAGTATCATCTTCCTCATGAACAATGTGAAGGAGAATAAATATCGAACAGGAAAACATAAGTTGGGGTGTTATGCTGACTGACTGCTCTGTTCTCCTATTGGCTGTTATTTGGTGGATTTACATTTTAGTCCACCAATCACAGTTAAGTAAGGGATTGCTGTTCGGACGCAATATGTGCGACACCACAACCAAGGAAGCAAAAGGATCCTCACGGGAATACCGCCTCTGTGGGGCCCTGGGATGTACCGCCTCAGGAGGGCCTGGGGCCCACTAACCGTGGGAGAATTTGAGGCGCCGCCATGGAGGACTCCACGAGGTCCTGGGGTGCCACAGCTAATGGTAAGACTAAGGGATCACCGCTTTTGGGAGGGAGGGCCTTGAGGGCACCGCTCTGCTCCTGAGAGAGAGACCTGGGGCTTGCAGCCCCTGGAAGGGCCTTGGGAGTGCTACAGCCTCTGGCAGGGCCTATTGGGGCTCCACCTTCCCTGAAAGTGCCCTTGCAGGCGATGCCGCCCCAGGCAGGGCTCCTGGGAGCCTTCGCCGCCCCTGGCAGGGCCCTTGGCGTCACGACTGCCCTTGGGAGGGTCTTTGGAGGCACCGCCGGCCTTGAAAAGGGCCTCTAGGGACGTTGCCACCCATAGAGAGGGCCCATGGGGGTGCTGCCGTCCCTGGTAAGGCCCCCGGGTGCGCCGTCGCCCCTGGAAGGCTCGTGGGGCCATCACCACCCCTGGGAGGGTCCTTGCAGGTTCGCCGGCCAATGGTGGGACTTTGGGGGCGCCCCCACCCGTGGGATGGCCCCTGGGGGGGGCCACTGCCCCTGGCAGGGTCACTGGGATTGCCGCCACCCCTAAGGAGGACCCGCCTCCCGTGGTAGGGCCCCTAAAGACGCCGCCACCCTTGTGAGGGCTCCTCGTACCGCCTAAGCATCTGGGAGGTACCTTGGGAGCGTCCACGCCCCTTGGAAGACTCCTGGGGCGCCATCGCCCTAATAGGGCCCCTTGAGACGTCACAGCCCATGTCAGGGGCCCCTTGGGGCGTCGCTGCCCTTGAGAGGGTCCAGGAGAGCTTCTCCACCCCAAAGGAGAGCCCCAGGGGCCCTGCTGCCCTTGGGAGGGCCCCACGGGGCGCCCCCGCGCCTAGGAGGACCCTGCGGACGCCAGACCCTCTGGAATAGGCCCTGAGGATACCACAGCTCCTGACAGGGACACCTGTGGCCGCCGTTGCCCCTGAGAGGGCCCCGGGGAGCGCCGGCACCCCTAAGTTGGGCCCTTGGGGAAGCCACTGCCCCTGGAAGGGCCGCTGGGTGCGCTGTTGCCCCTGGGAATGCCCCTGCGAGCGCCGCACCTGTTAGGGCAAATGGGAGGGCTCCAGGGAGTGCTGACCCTGTATGGCCCCTGGGGCAGTTGGTTCTGCACTATTTAGAACAATGGGAGATATGACGTTAAATAAATACACCGCCCACAACATTTCCAGTGTCATCTTCCTCATGAACAATGTGAAGGAGAATAAATATCGAACAGGAAAACATAAGTTGGGGTGTTATGCTGACTGACTGCTCTGTTCTCCTATTGGCTGTTATTTGGTGGATTTACATTTTAGTCCACCAATCACAGTTAAGTAAGGGATTGCTGTTCGTACGCAATATGTACGACACCACAACCAAGGAAGCAAAAGGGATCCTGCGAGGGGCCGCCTCTAATAGGGCCCCTGGGATCGCCGCCGCCTCTGGGAGGGCCCCTGGGAGCCCCACCAACCGTGGGAGGGCCCCAGGGGGCGCCGCCGCCCTTGGGAGGGCACGGGGGACTCCACAGTTCCTGGAAGAGGTCCTGGGGGGTGCCACAGCTAATAAAAGGGCCCCTAAGGGATCCGCCGCTTTTGGGAGGGCCCTTGAGGGCGCCGCTGCTCCTGAGAGAGACCTGGGGGAGCCACAGCCCCTGGAAGAGGCCTTGGGAGTGCTACAGCCTCTGGCAGGGCCTATTGGAGCTCCACCTTCCCTGAAAGTGCCCTTGCAGGCGATGCCGCCCCAGGCAGGGCTCCTGGGAGCGTCGCCGCCCCTGGCAGGGCCCTTGGGGTCACGACTGCCCTTGGGAGGGTCTTTGGAGGCACCGCCGGCCTTGAAAAGGGCCTCTAGGGACGTTGCCACCCATAGAGAGGGCCCATGGGGGTGCTGCCGTCCCTGGTAAGGCCCCCGGGTGCGCCGTCGCCCCTGGAAGGCTCGTGGGGCCACCACCACCCCTGGGAGGGTCCTTGCAGGTTCGCCGGCCAATGGTGGGACATTGGGGGCGCCACTGCCCCTGGCAGGGACCCTGGGATCGCCGCCACCCCTAAGGAGAACCCGCCTCCTGTGGTAGGGCTCCTAAAGGCGCCGCCACCCTTGTGAGGGCTCCTAGTACCGCCTCAGCATCTGGGAGGTCCCTTGGGAGCGTCCACGCCCCTTGGAAGACTCCTGGGGCGCCATCGCCCTAATAGGGCCCCTTGAGACGTCACAGCCCATGTCAGGGGCCCCTTGGGGCGTCGCTGCCCTTGAGAGGGTCCAGGAGAGCTTCTCCACCCCAAAGGAGAGCCCCAGGGGCCCTGCTGCCCTTGGGAGGGCCCTACGGGGCGCCGCCGCGCCTAGGAGGACCCTGCGGACGCCAGACCCTCTGGAATAGGCCCTGAGCATACCACAGCCCCTGACAGGGACACCTGTGGCCGCCGTTGCCCCTGAGAGGGCCCCGGGGAGCGCCGGCACCCCTAAGTTGGGCCCTTGGGGAAGCCACTGCCCCTGGAAGGGCCGCTGGGTGCGCTGTTGCCCCTGGGAATGCCCCTGCGAGCGCCGCACCTGTTAGGGCAAATGGGAGGGCTCCAGGGAGTGCTGACCCCATAGGGCCCCTGGGGCAGTTGGTTCTGCACTATTTAGAACAATGGGAGATATGACGTTAAATAAATACACCGCCCACAACATTTCCAGTATCATCTTCCTCATGAACAATGTGAAGGAGAATAAATATCGAACAGGAAAACATAAGTTGGGGTGTTATGCTGACTGACTGCTCTGTTCTCCTATTGGCTGTTATTTGGTGGATTTACATTTTAGTCCACCAATCACAGTTAAGTAAGGGATTGCTGTTCGTACGCAATATGTACGACACCACAACCAAGGAAGCAAAAGGGATCTTGCGAGGGGCCACCTCTAATAGGGCCCCTGGGATCGCCGCCGCCTCTGGGAGGGCCCCTGGGAGCCCCACCAACCGTGGGAGGGCCCCAGGGGGCGCCGCCGCCCTTGAGAGGGCACGGGGGACTCCACAGTTCCTTTAAGAGGTCCTGGGGGGTGCCACAGCTAATGGTAGGGCCCCTAAGGGATCCGCCGCTTTTGGGAGGGCCCTTGAGGGCGCCGCTGCTCCTGAGAGAGACCTGGGGGCGCCACAGCCCCTGGAAGAGGCCTTGGGAGTGCTACAGCCTCTGGTAGGGCCTATTGGGGCTCCAACTTCCCTGAAAGTGCCCTTGCAGGCGATGCCGCCCCAGGCAGGGCTCTTGGGAGCGTCGCCGCCCCTGGCAGGGCCCTTGGGGTCACGACTGCCCTTGGGAGTGGCCCTGACGCACCGGCTGGCCTTGAAGGGCCTCTAGGACGGCTGCCCATAGAGAGGGCCCATGGGGGGCTGCTGTCCCTGGTAAGGCCCCTGCGGGCCGCCCTGGAAGGCCTGGCTGCCCACTGGAGTCTGGTGGCTGGCCAATGGTGGGGATGATATGGGCGCCCCCACCCGTGGATGGCCCCTGGGGGGGCCACACGCCCCCTGGCAGGGTCCCTGGGATTGCCACCCCCATAACCTGCCCGTGGTAGGGGCCCCTAAAGACGCCGCCACCCCAGCAGGGCTGGGAGGTCCACCCTTGGAAGACTCCTGGGGCGCCATCGCCCTAATAGGGCCCCTTGAGACGTCACAGCCCATGTCAGGGGCCCCTTGGGGCGTCGCTGCCCTTGAGAGGGTCCAGGAGAGCTTCTCCACACCAAAGGAGAGCCCCAGGGGCCCTGCTGCCCTTGGGAGGGCCCCACGGGGCGCCGCCGCGCCTAGGAGGACCCTGCGGACGCCAGACCCTCTGGAATAGGCCCTGAGGATACCACAGCCCCTGCCAGGGACACCTGTGGCCGCTGTTGCCCCTGAGAGGGCCCCGGGGAGCGCCGGCATCCCTAAGTTGGGCCCTTGGGGAAGCCACTGCCCCTGGAAGGGCCGCTGGGTGCGCTGTTGCCCCTGGGAATGCCCCTGCGAGCGCCGCACCTGTTAGGGCAAATGGGAGGGCTCCAGGGAGTGCTGACCCCGTAGGGCCCCTGGGTCAGTTGGTTCTGCACTATTTAGAACAATGGGAGATATGACGTTAAATAAATACACCGCCCACAACATTTCCAGTATCATCTTCCTCATGAACAATGTGAAGGAGAATAAATATCGAACAGGAAAACATAAGTTGGGGTGTTATGCTGACTGACTGCTCTGTTCTCCTATTGGCTGTTATTTGGTGGATTTACATTTTAGTCCACCAATCACAGTTAAGTAAGGGATTGCTGTTCGTACGCAATATGTACGACACCACAACCAAGGAAGCAAAAGGGATCCTGCGAGGGGCGACCTCTAATAGGGCCCCTGGGATCGCCGCCGCCTCTGGGAAGGCCCCTGGGAGCCCCACCAACCGTGGGAGGGCACCAGGGGGCGCCGCCGCCCTTGGGAGGGCACGGGGGACTCCACAGTTCCTGGAAGAGGTCCTGGGGGTGCCACAGCTAATGGTAGGGCCCCTAAGGGATCCACCGCTTTTGGGAGGGCCCTTGAGGGCGCCGCTGCTCCTGAGAGAGACCTGGGGACGCCACAGCCCCTGTAAGAGGCCTTGGGAGTGCTACAGCTTCTGGCAGGGCCTATTGGGGCTCCACCTTCCCTGAAAGCCCCTGCAGGCGATGCCGCCCCAGGCAGGCCCTGGGAGCGCCACTTGGCAGCCCTTGGGTCACGACTGCCCTGAGGCCTGAGCACTGCCAGCTCCTGAAAAGGGTCTCTCTAGGATGCTGCCACCCAGAGGCCCAAAGTGCCCATCCCTGGTGGCACCTGCGCCACGCCGCCCCTGGAAGGCTCAGGTGGGGGCCACCACCACCCTGGGAGGACCCCAGGTCTGCCCACAATGGTGGATTCTCAGCGCCCCCACCCATGGTATGGTTCTGGGGGGCCACTGCACCCTGGCAGGGTCCCTGGGATTGCCGCCACCCCTAAGGAGGACCCGCCTCCCGTGGTAGGGCCCCTAAAGACGCCGCCACCCTTGTGAGGGCTCCTAGTATCGCCTTAGCATCTGGGAGGTCCCTTGGGAGCGTCCACGCCCCTTGGAAGACTCCTGGTGCGCCATCGCCCTAATAGGGCCCCTTGAGACGTCACAGCCCATGTCAGGGGCCCCTTGGGGCGTCGCTGCCCTTGAGAGGGTCCAGGAGAGCTTCTCCACCCCAAAGGAGAGCCCCAGGGGCCCTGCTGCCCTTGGGAGGGCCCCACGGGGCGCCCCCGCGCCTAGGAGGACCCTGCAGACGCCAGACCCTCTGGAATAGGCCCTGAGGATACCACAGCTCCTGACAGGGACACCTGTGGCCGCCGTTGCCCCTGAGAGGGCCCCGGGGAGCGCCGGCACCCCTAAGTTGGGCACTTGGGGAAGCCACTGCCCCTGGAAGGGCCGCTGGGTGCGCTGTTGCCCCTGGGAATGCCCCTGCGAGCGCCGCACCTGTTAGGGCAAATGGGAGGGCTCCAGGGAGTGCTGACCCTGTATGGCCCCTGGGGCAGTTGGTTCTGCACTATTTAGAACAATGGGAGATATGACGTTAAATAAATACACCGCCCACAACATTTCCAGTATCATCTTCCTCATGAACAATGTGAAGGAGAATAAATATCGAACAGGAAAACATAAGTTGGGGTGTGATGCTGACTGACTGCTCTGTTCTCCTATTGGCTGTTATTTGGTGGATTTACATTTTAGTCCACCAATCACAGTTAAGTAAGGGATTGCTGTTCGGACGCAATATGTACGACACCACAACTAAGGAAGCAAAAGGGATCCTGTGAGGGGCCGCCTCTAATAGGGCCCCTGGGATCGCCACCGCCTCTGGGAGGGCCCCTGGGAGCCCCACCAACCGTGGGAGGGCCCCAGGGGGCGCCGCCGCCCTTGGGAGGGCACGGGGGACTCCACAGTTCCTGGAAGAGGTCCTGGGGGTGCCACAGCTAATGGTAGGGCCCCTAAGGGATCCGCCGCTTTTGGGAGGGCCCTTGAGGGCGCCGCTGCTCCTGAGAGAGACCTGGGGGCGCCACAGCCCCTGGAAGAGGCCTTGGGAGTGCTACAGCCTCTGGCAGGGCCTATTGGGGCTCCACCTTCCCTGAAAGTGCCCTTGCAGGCGATGCCGCCCCAGGCAGGGCTCCTGGGAGCGTCGCCGCCCCTGGCAGGGCCCTTGGGGTCACGACTGCCCTTGGGAGGGTCTTTGGAGGCACCGCCGGCCTTGAAAAGGGCCTCTAGGGACGTTGCCACCCATAGAGAGGGCCCATGGGGGTGCTGCCGTCCCTGGTAAGGCCCCCGGGTGCGCCGTCGCCCCTGGAAGGCTCGTGGGGCCACCACCACCCCTGGGAGGGTCCTTGCAGGTTCGCCGGCCAATGGTGGGACTTTGGGGGCGCCCCCACCCGTGGGATGGCCCCTGGGGGGGGCCACTGCCCCTGGCAGGGTCCCTGGGATTGCCGCCACCCCTAAGGAGGACCCGCCTCCCGTGGTAGGGCCCCTAAAGACGCCGCCACCCTTGTGAGGGCTCCTAGTACCGCCTCAGCATCTGGGAGGTCCCTTGGGAGCGTCCACGCCCCTTGGAAGACTCCTGGGGCGCCATCGCCCTAATAGGGCCCCTTGAGACGTCACAGCCCATGTCAGGGGCCCCTTGGGGCGTCGCTGCCCTTGAGAGGGTCCAGGAGAGCTTCTCCACCCCAAAGGAGAGCCCCAGGGGCCCTGCTGCCCTTGGGAGGGCCCCACGGGGCGCCGCCGCGCCTAGGAGGACCCTGCGGACGCCAGACCCTCTGGAATAGGCCCTGAGGATACCACAGCCCCTGACAGGGACACCTGTGGCCGCCGTTGCCCCTGAGAGGGCCCCGGGGAGCGCCGGCACCCCTAAGTTGGGCCCTTGGGGAAGCCACTGCCCCTGGAAGGGCCGCTGGGTGCGCTGTTGCCCCTGGGAATGCCCCTGCGAGCGCCGCACCTGTTAGGGCAAATGGGAGGGCTCCAGGGAGTGCTGACCCCGTAGGGCCCCTGGGGCAGTTGGTTCTGCACTATTTAGAACAATGGGAGATATGACGTTAAATAAATACACCGCCCACAACATTTCCAGTATCATCTTCCTCATGAACAATGTGAAGGAGAATAAATATCGAACAGGAAAACATAAGTTGGGGTGTTATGCTGACTGACTGCTCTGTTCTCCTATTGGCTGTTATTTGGTGGATTTACATTTTAGTCCACCAATCACAGTTAAGTAAGGGATTGCTGTTCGTACGCAATATGTACGACACCACAACCAAGGAAGCAAAAGGGATCCTGCGAGGGGCCGCCTCTAATAGGGCCCCTGGGATCGCCGCCGCCTCTGGGAGGGCCCCTGGGAGCCCCACCAACCGTGGGAGGGCCCCAGGGGGCGCCGCCGCCCTTGGGAGGGCACGGGGGACTCCACAGTTCCTGGAAGAGGTCCTGGGGGTGCCACAGCTAATGGTAGGGCCCCTAAGGGATCCGCCGCTTTTGGGAGGGCCCTTGAGGGCGCCGCTGCTCCTGAGAGAGACCTGGGGGCGCCACAGCCCCTGGAAGAGGCCTTGGGAGTGCTACAGCCTCTGGCAGGGCCTATTGGGGCTCCACCTTCCCTGAAAGTGCCCTTGCAGGCGATGCCGCCCCAGGCAGGGCTCCTGGGAGCGTCGCCGCCCCTGGCAGGGCCCTTGGGGTCACGACTGCCCTTGGGAGGGTCTTTGGAGGCACCGCCGGCCTTGAAAAGGGCCTCTAGGGACGTTGCCACCCATAGAGAGGGCCCATGGAGGTGCTGCCGTCCCTGGTAAGGCCCCCGGGTGCGCCGTCGCCCCTGGAAGGCTCTTGGGGCCATCACCACCCCTGGGAGGGTCCTTGCAGGTTCGCCGGCCAATGGTGGGACATTGGGGGCGCCACTGCCCCTGGCAGGGTCCCTGGGATCGCCGCCACCCCTAAGGAGAACCCGCCTCCTGTGGTAGGGCTCCTAAAGGCGCCGCCACCCTTGTGAGGGCTCCTAGTACCACCTCAGCATCTGGGAGGTCCCTTGGGAGCGTCCACGCCACTGGAAGGACCCCTGGGCGCCATTGCCCTTAATAGGGCCGCTTGGGACGTCACAGCCCATGTCATGGGTCCCTTGGGGCGTCGCTGCCCCTGAGAGGGTCCAGGAGAGCATATCCACCCCTAAGGAGAGCCCCAGACGACCCGCTGCTCTTGGGAATGTCCCAGGGAGCGCCGCCGCCCCTAGGAGGGCCCTGGGGACGCCAGAGCCTCTGGAAGAGGCCCTGAGGATACCACAGCCCCTGACAGGGACCCCTGGGGGCGCCGTTGCCCCTGAGAGGGGCCCGGGGAGCGCCGGCAACCCTAAGTTGGGCCCTTGGGGAAGCCACTGCTCGTGGAAGGGCCGCTGGGTGCTCTGTTGCCCCTGGGAATGCCCTTGCGAGCGTCGCACCTGTTAGGGCAAATGGGAGGGCTCCAGGGAATGCTGACCCCGTAGGGCCCCTGGGGCAGTTGGTTCTGCACTATTTAGAACAATGGGAGATATGACGTTAAATAAATACACCGCCCACAACATTTCCAGTATCATCTTCCTCATGAACAATGCAAAGGAGAATAAATATCGAACAGGAAAACATAAGTTGGGGTGTTGTGCTGACTGACTGCTCTGTTCTCCTATTGGCTGTTATTTGGTATATTTACATTTTAGTCCACCAATCACAGTTAAGTAAGGGATTGCTGGACGTATGCAATATGTACGACACCACAACCAAGGAAGCTATTGGATCCCTTTGAGGGGACGCCTCTAATAGAGCCCCTGGGGGCTCTGCCACCTTTGGGAGGGCCCCTGGGAACGCCGCTGCCCCTGGAAAAGGCGCTGGGGGTGCTAAATCCCCTGGCAAGTCACCTGGGAGCCCCGCCAATTTTGGGAGGGTCTTGGTGGTGCCGCCGCCCTTGGAACGGCCCATGGGGGCGCCATGTCCCATGGAAGTGGACCCTGGGTCGGCACAGCCCCTGGCAGGGCCCCTGACAAGGACCTCGGGGTCGCGACTGCCCTTGGGAGGATCTTTGGGGGCACCTCTTCATTTGGTAGGGCCGCTGGGGGCACAGTCGCCCCTGGGAGCTACCCTGGGAATGCCACCGCCCCTGTTAGAGCACCCTGGGAGGGCCCCTGGGGTCTCCACCGCCTTTGGGAAGTCCCCTGGGAGTACATCCCCCCCCCCCCCTCATGAAATGGGCCGTCCCAGCGACGGCGGAGCCCCCAGGGAACCCTCTCAGGGTTCACGGCGCCCCCAGGGGCCCTCCCAAGGGAAGAGGAGCCCCCAGCGACCCTTCCAGGGGCGGTGGTGCCCTCAGGGACCCTCCCACAGGGGCGTTGAGCCCAGGGGGCCCTTCTGGGGCTTTAGAGCCGCTGGGGGCTCAGCCAGCGGCAGCGGCGCCCACAGGGGCCTTTTAAGGGCGGTGACGGCCCCAGGGACCCTCTCAGGGGTGGGTGAGCCCCCGGGTACTTTCCCAATGGTGACCGGTGCCCCCCTTCCCCCCCAGGACCCTCCTGGACTTCCCTACGCACGCCTCGTACGTCTTCCTCACATGCCACACTTCACACGCCCCTCGTATGCCCCCCTTGTACTCCCCTCCCACACATCTTCTTCCTCCCTCTCTCACACGCCTTCCTTACACGCCTCCTCCTCCTCCACGCCTTCTCTCACACGCCTCCTTACACGCCTCCCTCACACGCCCCCACACGCCTTCCCACACGCCTCCTCCTCACACGCCTCCCTCCTCACACGCCCCATCACATAATCCCTTTATATCCTCCAACACGCCCGTAAACACGCCCCTCCCACACACCTCCCTTACGCAGAACCCTCACACGCCCCCTTATGCCATAGCCTTTCCCCTCGCCCCTCATCCTAGATCCCTCCACTAGCCCACTCATTCACCTCCACCCCCCACATTTCACCCCCTTCACCCTCCTCCGTCCCTCACTCCCTCAATGTCATTCACTCTATTTATTATCCCCCCGCCCTCTCTCCTCGTCTACTTTCTCTCACTCCCCTTCCCTCCCCATCTCCTCCCCCACGTCATCCATGCCCCCTTACTACTCCTCAGCTCTCTTTGCAATCCACGCCACTACTCCCTTTTCACCCTCATTCTGCCCTCACCCTTATACTCACACACTCCTGTCTCCTTCACTTCACCCTTTCTTCTTCCTTTCCACCTCACCCTCCCCTATCCTGCACCTCACCACCTCCCTCCCTTCCACCTCACCCCTCCCTCTCCTGCACCTCAACCCTCCCTCTGTCCTGCACCTCACCCCTCCCTCCCTTCCACCTCACCTCCTTCTATCCTGCACCTCACCCCTCTCTCTCTCTGTACCCTCAACCCTCTATCCTGCACCCCACCCCTCCCTCCCCTTCCACCCCACCTCCCTTCCACCCCACCTCCCTCCTTCCACCTCACCCTCCCTCCCACCTCCCTCCCCTCCACACCTCACCCCTCCCTCCCCCTTCCACCTCACCCCTCCCTCCCCTTCCACCCTCACTCCCTCCCCCCTCCCCTTCCACCTCACCCTCCCTCCCTTCCACCTCACCCCTCCCTCCCCTTCCACCTCACCCTCCCCCTTCCCACCCCACCCCCCTACCTCCCCTTCCACCTCACCCTCCCCCCTTCCACCTCACCCCCCTCCCTCCCTTCCACCTCACCCTCCCTCTCCCTACCTCACCCTCCCTTCCACCTCACCCCTCCCCCCTTCCACCTCACCCTCCCTCCCCCTTCCACCTCCCCCCCTTCCACCTCACCCCTCCCTCCCTCCTCACCTCTGCACCTCACCCCTCCCTCCCTTCCACCTCACCACCTCACCCTCCCCCTTCCACCTCACCCCTCCCTCTCTCCAGTTTGTAAGCCACTACTGAACAGCTCATCTCCCTGCTCGAGGCTCTGGTAACACTGTCCTCATGAACCATAAAATTAAACAAAAGGAAGAGATATTGTGTCACCTATCGTTGCCAAAACAGTTGTTGCCAATGCCGAAAGTTATAGTTCACCAGAATGCTAACGTCATACCCCTATGTTAGTGTCGCATCTCCCTACAATAAGTCCTGGTAACACTGCATCCATAAATCAGTGATAAACAGAAGGGAAGACATTGCGTCATCTACCTGTACAGGAGCCAGTGTTACCAACTGAAAAGTACTCTTTACCAAGGTTGTCGGGGGTTACTGCCTCTCATCTTCCTAGGCGGAGGTGTGGCAACACTACACCCATACGTCAAAGATAAACAAAAGAGGCACTGCGCCATCTACCTGAACAAGGCTCAGTATTATCAATTCAAAGGTCGTATTTTACTTGTTTATTAACTACCGTGTATAACTTACACTCAGACACGGGCGTCTCACCTACCTGGCAACACTGTACTCATAAACCCACACGAAACAAAAGACTATACGTCAAAGGTGACTCTTAACTACCGGCTACCTACACTCCACGGACTGAATTTTCAAACACTTTTACTTCACTTTTTCCTTTGAGAGTGAAAGTGTCTCACAGGACTGACTGGCCCGTGAGGGACAGTATGACCAAGAAGTGAACTCGACCTCCTTCACTTCCCCAACTGTAGAATTAGGTGTTCCGGGTCAGAACCGGTGACATCTAGAACAGGAAACGAGTGCTATAACCAGTCAGCCACCCCCCAAAATTTCTCTCTAATTACGGATGAAAGAAAGTATAAATACCTTAGAATTTCAGTACAATTTAGACATAATTTTTAGCCATAATCTTTTACATATCTTAAATGAGCCATAAAGTTATACTCTCACACCTCAGTCAGGAGGAACATTAGCCATAGGAGTCACAGGAAGAGCAGCTCAGGGTCATGGGTTCATAGTCGCCCAATACTGTGTTGAGAACCTGTGTATGTATAGAAGACCTCATGGTGTGTCTATTAGAACCTGTGTATGTATAGAAGACCTCATGGTGTGTCTATTAGAACCTGAGTATGTATAGAAGACCTCATGGTGTGTCTATTAGAACCTGTGTATGTATAGAAGACCTCAATGCGGGTCAATGAACCTAATAAAACCCTGAATTGAACCTTAAAAAGCATATTTAATCACCTCAAGAGTCCAAATTACCCATAACAATAAAGTTTTGGCCTCGAAGATACAATAAATATCATTACAGAACCCACAAAACAAAAGAGCATCGTAACTAACTCTGAGATCCCATTTAAGAGACTTCACAAACACCTAAATGGAAGAGTATTTAGTGTTTATACTATTCAAACCTTTAAATACATAACAGTAGTCATAGTTTAGGGGAGTTTCTATAGTCTATACACATTACTTATGGCTCGTTGGTACATAGATCGTGTAGTGAGATATGCTACTGATTGCCTCTGGTTTACAATACGCTGTAGACAATAGCTGCGGTTTTGTTTACACTGATTTACATGTTCCAGTGATGATGTCTGAGAGAAGGAAGAGATGTTGATTGTCTTCTTTTCGTCTGATTTTGTTTTTGTTTCTTTGCTTCTGTTTTTATTCTTGTTTTTTCGACTTTTTTCTTCTTTTCTTTTTTTTCCTTAGTTATTTATTTATTTTTTATCTTATTTCTCTTTTCTTTTATTTTTTCTATTTCTATTTATTTCCCGTCTTTTATTTTTCTCTTCTCTTATTTTCCTTCTTTTTCTTGTCCATTTCCTTCTTCCTTACTTTCTTCTTCATCGTGACTACCTGTCTTCTCCATTTATCACATCTCTGACTGTCCTTTCAACTATCCACTCTTATCTACTTCCTATCTTTCAATCCTATCCACTTTTTCATATCACCAGGAATCCTAATTTCTTCCATCTATCCACTATCTACATTCATCCACCTGTAGACTATCCACTATCCACTCTCGCACACCCGTAGACCATCCACTATCCACTCTCATCCGCCCGTAGACCATCCACTATTCACTCTCGTCCACCCGTAGACCATCCACTTATCTTAATTGTATCAGTCCCTCTATCTCTACCTCTATCCATTTCCATCCATCAACTACGGGAATCTTTTTTCTCCAGGCCCCCACCATGCTCGCCTATGCCCTTCATGCTCCTTCACACACTTTCATGCCCCTCAATGCTCATCTATGTCCTTCATGCTTCTTTACGCCCCTCCATGCTCCTCCACCCCCTCCGCGCCCCTTCACGACCTTCCACACCCCTCCAAATCCCTCTATATTCTTCCACACCTCTTCAATTCCCTTCAAATCGTCCCCACACCCCCTCCAAATTCCTCCACACCTCTCCTCCTCCTCACCCCTCTATCACCAGCACCCCGAGTCAAGGAAATGCGCCTCCTCTACCTACTGTACATACCACCTTCACTATGTTTACTTTACCTTGGCTCGTCAGGTCAATCAACTCTTGAATCGTCCTCGTTTAAGGTCACAAAAGATCAGAAGAACTTATATTAGGTCAAGAAAGGTCGCCGCCTTGCTTGTGTGTGGGTGTGTGTGTGTATGTAATTAACCTCAGATCAAGATGACAACAGAGGGTCAGAGTAGAGTCACCGAGAGGTCTGTGAGTGGCAGGTGAAGCTTGAGTGTGTGACAAGACCAGCGTGTAGGGGGCGGACACTCACCTGACGCAGATATGCAAATTGAGATTAATAGAGGTGAAGGAGGTGACCCCACGCGTGCCATACCGGGCTCCCGAGGTCACAGATTTATGACTGGGGGAAGGGTTGTTGGTTGCCTGCAGTACCCGGTACACGCCCCCTACACCCGCTGAATCCACTTGGCGGTCACTGTCCGTAGGGGTGGACGGGTGGGGGAGGGGATGGGGGGTAGGGGGGGGGGCAGGTAGGTCATCTCCACATACCATTGTTGACCCGAAAGTCTTGTTGTTACCTCCTTGGCAGTAGTACTCGGTTATCTGGTTTCAGTAACGTACAGTTGCGGACAGAACTCTTTAAACACTTGTCAATATCTGGTATCTACTTCCGGGGTCATATATGATTACGTTATATCTAATTATGCTGTTTTTTATCATATATTGGAACCACAAAACACAAAAAAATACTCCTTAGTACAACAACAAAATCTCAAAAAATACGTTGAAATTCCAGTCCTCTTCACTAAATGATCCTTAAACACTCACATGCCAGATACTATCAATTGTTCAGGTAATATTGTCCTCAACTATACATTACCATTTAATATACGAACAACAAACACTGAACCGAACTCAACCGGGTCTCTTACGATTCCCTCAACATCGCTTCTGTTACTAAGACAGATACTTACCCGAGACCAAATGCTGCCTGAGGTTACTTCTTTCACGAGTAGTGGATCCTGACCCGGTTTTTTTATCCGGTTAATTAAACAATAGCCACTCCTGTATCTGACCATCCTGTGTTCGGATAATAAACACAAATCCGGTATGTATACGGTCCATGGATAACGAATTCCTCCTTAAGCTGCTTAATATTCGGATATACCATAACCCATAATAATATATTCCATTCATACAATAACTATTTCATGACCTGTATTTAATAAAGGGAGCTCGTAGTTATCTCTATACCCGGGTTATATATTTGGCTCGTGTAACCAGAATTGCCCTAAGTGACCCTGAGATAATCCTGGGCCATGTAGGGTAACGGTGTGACGGACAGCTCTGACCTTTTTTTCTCAGCTGGGAGAGGAACACCTGACCTCCCTCACACCTGACCTCCCTCACACACCTGACCTCCCTTCCCACACACCTGAACCTGCCCTCACATACCTGACCTCCACTCACATACCTGACTTCCCTCCCCCCACACATCTGACCTCCCCCACACACCTGACCTCCACCACACACACCTGATCTCTCATTAAGAACACTGGTATCTAGGCATCTATACTCTCTTCATCTACATAGTAATAATATTCCCCTTATCATTATCTACATATATTTATAACTACAATTATCATCCTCTATAATTTACTGTATAATTTCTTTTAGTTCTGTAGTTTAAGATAATTCCCTTCTACATTCACAAACACCAAACTAACTATAAATGACTGTATCAAGCAATCAAACAGACAATAAGATACTGTACCAAGCAAATAGTATTAAGTTGTTGCAAGTAAAATAAACAAAAGAGAGTCATGTAAACAAAATCAAGGTTGTAACATTATACTCGAATGCTATTTGTTGATAGTCTTACCTGATCTATTGACGTCCTCACCTGAATAAACACTCAAGATAGTTTACCTTTAATATGTACCTTTAAATACTAATTGTACAGAGTGTATCATAAGTTATAGAAATTCCTGGTGACTTTGGTGATTAAGTAACAGCTATAGCACCAGTCTTGTCAGTTCTAACGTCAGTGAAGATTAGACTGCTGGTGATTTCAACGCCTGAGTAACTTACCGATATATTATTGGTGATTTCAATGCGTATATAAGTACCAATCTTTCACCATTCATGTTATAGGTATATAAATTAATGGTGATTTCAATGCGTATGTAAGTACCAATCTTTCACCATTCATGTTATTGGTATATAAATTAATGGTGATTTCATTCCTTCAGTACGTATACTAATGTCATCAATCACATCACGGGTGGAATTAACAAATGACATCACCAACTACATACCGGACTATTATTTCTTCCTGGTGACTTCAATGCTTCAATATGCACCAATCTTTCAACTCTTTCGTCACTTGGACTAACTAACTGGTGACTTCAGATCCTTAGTATGTCCCAGTCTGACAGTTCTTACACGATTGGGAGTAAACAGTCACTCCAATGCCATACAGTTATGTCTCAGATCACGAAATATACTGAGGTTTTTATTTACCTGTTCCACTAAGTACGAATATATGTGTATCAGTGTATCAGTGCAAGGAGAGAGACGCCTCATCCAGTGCCCAAAATAGGGAATTCTACCTAACCACTTGAGTATGATGATTCAATTGCCTGATTACAATGACTCGGCCGTATAAGAACGATGATGACTTAACCCTCTGAGTATATCAGGAGTTACAGAAGCCTCATTGTAGTTACTTCAATAGATCAGTGGGTAATGAGCTGACAAGACTTGACAGTGGATCCCATAGGCATGACTGCACATTAGGAACAGCGTAAATATAGCTCACTGTGTACGAAGCCTTCAGTACGCAGGGAGGCAGCGTGACCGGCACTGCACTCGACTGTCTTCACCTCCTTACCCGTAAAGTTAGGTACCTAATTACAACTGGGTGGACTAAGAGTGCTCCGGACATAATGTGAGTGAAGAAGTCACTCGGCCACAAAACCACTAATAGAGTTAATTATATCTTAAATAATGGCTGGTACTTGTAAGTGATTAGTGAACTTAAGAGATCAATGTTATTTTAAGAACTCCATTGACACACACACTGACACACACACACACACAATATATACAAAGACAGAGAAGAGAGACAGACTGTGTGTGTGTGTGTGTGTGTGTGTGTGTGTGTGTGTGTGTGTGTGTGTATTTGAGTGCGTGCGTGAGCCCACACGCCCACAGGGTTATAAAAACGGCTGTATGTTTGCTTATTTAAATATACATATTTCCGCGTGTATTTATATATGCAAATACCCAGGCCATACCCAGACCACAGGTGACCCTCCTTGGTGCCCAGGAGACTAAACACAGCCTGTGTGACCCAGGCAGGGTGTGACGTCACTGTTGACACACGCCAGCCTCGCCCCACCTGGACTCACAACATATATAGAAGACACTCACCCTCTTGAAAACTAGTTCATTGCCGACACACGTAACCTTCTTTTATATTGGCTGTAAGACTCAGTGTGTGCTTGTCTCTCTCAGGTTCATTAAGTGTGCATATATATGTGTGTGTGTGTGTTGGAAGTTTTCTTCATACACAACTGTAGATCTGGTTGCATATGTGTTTACATATATGTATATGCAACAGTTATACCTCACAGTATTTGTCGTCTTATCAGTTCGTTATATATTCTGGGTTGTTTTTTATTTTTTATCGCCTATGTCCGTGTCTGGTGTTTTTCTGAAAATTATATATATATGTGGAGTCTGTGCGTATGCTCCCTTGTTTACAAACACAAACACACATACATACACAACACACACACACACACACACACACACACACACACACACACACACACACACACACACACACACACACACACACACACACACACACACACCAGCCACAAGGAGCCAGTCAAGCTTCACCAACAAACCTCTCAGTCAAATTATCAGTGATGCCACGTCCGTACACCACATAAACCATCACTTAAACCACTGTTGCCATTCTCCCCCACTCCGCTATCAACAATAAACCAGCCGTAAACGTCAAAACACATCCCTCACGGTTTATCTCTGGCAGGTGACTCGACTTAAGGGAGGGGGGGGGGGAGGCGGGTTTAAGATTACAGTGACAAGGGTCAGTATGAGGTTTGAAATGACGATAAAAAACACCTTATTGTAGTATTTTCCTTAAGGTCCTTGGGTGGTGGATCTGCTCGGGTCATTACAAGATGTTTTTTACTGTGAAGGAGAAAGATTGTAAACACGTCAAAATATTAATGAACTTATGGAGAGAAAATTGATATCAGGATTGAGTTTTTTTTTATCAGTTTTATTATTATTATTGTTGTTGTTGTAGGTGGTGGTGGTGGTGGTGGTGGTGGTGGTGGTGGTGGTGGTGGTGGTGTAGTGGTGAGTGGTGGTGGGTGTGTGGTGGTGTGTGGTAGGTGGTGGGTGGTGGTGGTGGTGGTGGTGGTGTTTATTGTTGTTGTTGTTGATATTATTATTATTATTATTATTATTATTGTCACCATCATCAGGTAAGCCATTCTATACGCCCACAATACTACGCCTAAGAAGTCGTAGTATGTCAGTCTTGTGTGTGGGCGTGTCTTGTGTGTTGGCATGTCTTTAGACCTGAGCACCTTGAAACTGTGACCTCAAGTATTACCTTACGTGGTCTTAATGTTTATTCTTTAATATTGATATGACTAGTGGAGGTAAACATGACACTCTAATGGCACTCTGGAGGTAAACATGGCACTTTGATGGCACTCTGGAGGTAAACATGACACTCTAATGGCACTCTGGAGGTAAACATGGCACTTTGATGGCACTCTGGAGGTAAACATGACACTCTAATGGCACT
>NW_024725489.1:6049455-6148041 GCF_018991925.1 Homarus americanus | reverse complement strand
TATTGGATCCCTTTGAGGGGACGCCTCTAATAGAGCCCCTGGGGGCTCTGCCACCTTTGGGAGGGCCCCTGGGAACGCCGCTGCCCCTGGAAAAGGCGCTGGGGGTGCTAAATCCCCTGGCAAGTCACCTGGGAGCCCCGCCAATTTTGGGAGGGTCTTGGTGGTGCCGCCGCCCTTGGAACGGCCCATGGGGGCGCCATGTCCCATGGAAGTGGACCCTGGGTCGGCACAGCCCCTGGCAGGGCCCCTGACAAGGACCTCGGGGTCGCGACTGCCCTTGGGAGGATCTTTGGGGGCACCTCTTCATTTGGTAGGGCCGCTGGGGGCACAGTCGCCCCTGGGAGCTACCCTGGGAATGCCACCGCCCCTGTTAGAGCACCCTGGGAGGGCCCCTGGGGTCTCCACCGCCTTTGGGAAGTCCCCTGGGAGTACATCCCCCCCCCCCCCTCATGAAATGGGCCGTCCCAGCGACGGCGGAGCCCCCAGGGAACCCTCTCAGGGTTCACGGCGCCCCCAGGGGCCCTCCCAAGGGAAGAGGAGCCCCCAGCGACCCTTCCAGGGGCGGTGGTGCCCTCAGGGACCCTCCCACAGGGGCGTTGAGCCCAGGGGGCCCTTCTGGGGCTTTAGAGCCGCTGGGGGCTCAGCCAGCGGCAGCGGCGCCCACAGGGGCCTTTTAAGGGCGGTGACGGCCCCAGGGACCCTCTCAGGGGTGGGTGAGCCCCCGGGTACTTTCCCAATGGTGACGGTGCCCCCCTTCCCCCCCAGGACCCTCCTGGACTTCCCTACGCACGCCTCGTACGTCTTCCTCACATGCCACACTTCACACGCCCCTCGTATGCCCCCCTTGTACTCCCCTCCCACACATCTTCTTCCTCCCTCTCTCACACGCCTTCCTTACACGCCTCCTCCTCCTCCACGCCTTCTCTCACACGCCTCCTTACACGCCTCCCTCACACGCCCCCACACGCCTTCCCACACGCCTCCTCCTCACACGCCTCCCTCCTCACACGCCCCATCACATAATCCCTTTATATCCTCCAACACGCCCGTAAACACGCCCCTCCCACACACCTCCCTTACGCAGAACCCTCACACGCCCCCTTATGCCATAGCCTTTCCCCTCGCCCCTCATCCTAGATCCCTCCACTAGCCCACTCATTCACCTCCACCCCCCACATTTCACCCCCTTCACCCTCCTCCGTCCCTCACTCCCTCAATGTCATTCACTCTATTTATTATCCCCCCGCCCTCTCTCCTCGTCTACTTTCTCTCACTCCCCTTCCCTCCCCATCTCCTCCCCCACGTCATCCATGCCCCCTTACTACTCCTCAGCTCTCTTTGCAATCCACGCCACTACTCCCTTTTCACCCTCATTCTGCCCTCACCCTTATACTCACACACTCCTGTCTCCTTCACTTCACCCTTTCTTCTTCCTTTCCACCTCACCCTCCCCTATCCTGCACCTCACCACCTCCCTCCCTTCCACCTCACCCCTCCCTCTCCTGCACCTCAACCCTCCCTCTGTCCTGCACCTCACCCCTCCCTCCCTTCCACCTCACCTCCTTCTATCCTGCACCTCACCCCTCTCTCTCTCTGTACCCTCAACCCTCTATCCTGCACCCCACCCCTCCCTCCCCTTCCACCCCACCTCCCTTCCACCCCACCTCCCTCCTTCCACCTCACCCTCCCTCCCACCTCCCTCCCCTCCACACCTCACCCCTCCCTCCCCCTTCCACCTCACCCCTCCCTCCCCTTCCACCCTCACTCCCTCCCCCCTCCCCTTCCACCTCACCCTCCCTCCCTTCCACCTCACCCCTCCCTCCCCTTCCACCTCACCCTCCCCCTTCCCACCCCACCCCCCTACCTCCCCTTCCACCTCACCCTCCCCCCTTCCACCTCACCCCCCTCCCTCCCTTCCACCTCACCCTCCCTCTCCCTACCTCACCCTCCCTTCCACCTCACCCCTCCCCCCTTCCACCTCACCCTCCCTCCCCCTTCCACCTCCCCCCCTTCCACCTCACCCCTCCCTCCCTCCTCACCTCTGCACCTCACCCCTCCCTCCCTTCCACCTCACCACCTCACCCTCCCCCTTCCACCTCACCCCTCCCTCTCTCCAGTTTGTAAGCCACTACTGAACAGCTCATCTCCCTGCTCGAGGCTCTGGTAACACTGTCCTCATGAACCATAAAATTAAACAAAAGGAAGAGATATTGTGTCACCTATCGTTGCCAAAACAGTTGTTGCCAATGCCGAAAGTTATAGTTCACCAGAATGCTAACGTCATACCCCTATGTTAGTGTCGCATCTCCCTACAATAAGTCCTGGTAACACTGCATCCATAAATCAGTGATAAACAGAAGGGAAGACATTGCGTCATCTACCTGTACAGGAGCCAGTGTTACCAACTGAAAAGTACTCTTTACCAAGGTTGTCGGGGGTTACTGCCTCTCATCTTCCTAGGCGGAGGTGTGGCAACACTACACCCATACGTCAAAGATAAACAAAAGAGGCACTGCGCCATCTACCTGAACAAGGCTCAGTATTATCAATTCAAAGGTCGTATTTTACTTGTTTATTAACTACCGTGTATAACTTACACTCAGACACGGGCGTCTCACCTACCTGGCAACACTGTACTCATAAACCCACACGAAACAAAAGACTATACGTCAAAGGTGACTCTTAACTACCGGCTACCTACACTCCACGGACTGAATTTTCAAACACTTTTACTTCACTTTTTCCTTTGAGAGTGAAAGTGTCTCACAGGACTGACTGGCCCGTGAGGGACAGTATGACCAAGAAGTGAACTCGACCTCCTTCACTTCCCCAACTGTAGAATTAGGTGTTCCGGGTCAGAACCGGTGACATCTAGAACAGGAAACGAGTGCTATAACCAGTCAGCCACCCCCCAAAATTTCTCTCTAATTACGGATGAAAGAAAGTATAAATACCTTAGAATTTCAGTACAATTTAGACATAATTTTTAGCCATAATCTTTTACATATCTTAAATGAGCCATAAAGTTATACTCTCACACCTCAGTCAGGAGGAACATTAGCCATAGGAGTCACAGGAAGAGCAGCTCAGGGTCATGGGTTCATAGTCGCCCAATACTGTGTTGAGAACCTGTGTATGTATAGAAGACCTCATGGTGTGTCTATTAGAACCTGTGTATGTATAGAAGACCTCATGGTGTGTCTATTAGAACCTGAGTATGTATAGAAGACCTCATGGTGTGTCTATTAGAACCTGTGTATGTATAGAAGACCTCATGGTGTGTCTATTAGAACCTGTGTATGTATAGAAGACCTCATGGTGTGTCTATTAGAACCTGTGTATGTATAGAAGACCTCATGGTGTGTATTAGAACCTGTGTATGTATAGAAGACCTCATGGTGTGTATTAGAAGACCATGGTGTATTAGAACCTGTATGTATGAATGAGAACCTCCTCATGGTGTGTCTATTAGAACCTGTGTATGTATAGAAGACCTCATGGTGTATAGAACCTGTGTATGTATAGAAGACCTCATGGTGTGTCTATTAGAACCTGTGTATGTATAGAAGACCTCATGGTGTGTCTATTAGAACCTGTGTATGTATAGAAGACCTCATGGTGTGTCTATTAGAACCTGAGTATGTATAGAAGACCTCATGGTGTGTCTATTAGAACCTGTGTATGTATAGAAGACCTCATGGTGTGTCTATTAGAACCTGTGTATGTATAGAAGACCTCATGGTGTGTCTATTAGAACCTGTGTATGTATAGAAGACCTCATTGCGGGTCTATGAACCTAATAAAACCCTGAATTGAACCTTAAAAAGCATATTTAATCACCTCAAGAGTCCAAATTACCCATAACAATAAAGTTTTGGCCTCGAAGATACAATAAATATCATTACAGAACCCACAAAACAAAAGAGCATCGTAACTAACTCTGAGATCCCATTTAAGAGACTTCACAAACACCTAAATGGAAGAGTATTTAGTGTTTATACTATTCAAACCTTTAAATACATAACAGTAGTCATAGTTTAGGGGAGTTTCTATAGTCTATACACATTACTTATGGCTCGTTGGTACATAGATCGTGTAGTGAGATATGCTACTGATTGCCTCTGGTTTACAATACGCTGTAGACAATAGCTGCGGTTTTGTTTACACTGATTTACATGTTCCAGTGATGATGTCTGAGAGAAGGAAGAGATGTTGATTGTCTTCTTTTCGTCTGATTTTGTTTTTGTTTCTTTGCTTCTGTTTTTATTCTTGTTTTTTCGACTTTTTTCTTCTTTTCTTTTTTTTTCTTAATTATTTATTTATTTTTTATCTTATTTCTCGTTTCTTTTATTTCTTCTATTTTTATTTATTTCCCGTCTTTTATTTTCCTCTTCTCTTATTTTCCTTCTTTTTCTTGTCCATTTCCTTCTTCCTTACTTTCTTCTTCATCGTGACTACCTGTCTTCTCCATTTATCACATCTCTGACTGTCCTTTCAACTATCCACTCTTATCCACTTCCTATCCTTCAATCCTATCCACTTTTTCATATCACCAGGAATCCTAATTTCTTCCATCTATCCACTATCTACATTCATCCACCTGTAGACTATCCACTGTGCACTCTCGCACACCCGTATACCATCCACTATCCACTCTCATCCGCCCGTAGACCATCCACTATTCACTCTCGTCCACCCGTAGACCATCCACTTATCTTAATTGTATCAGTCCCTCTATCTCTACCTCTATCCATTTCCATCCATCAACTACGGGAATCTTTTTTCTCCAGGCCCCCACCATGCTCGCCTATGCCCTTCATGCTCCTTCACACACTTTCATGCCCCTCAATGCTCATCTATGTCCTTCATGCTTCTTTACGCCCCTCCATGCTCCTCTACCCCCTCCGCGCCCCCTCCATGATCTTCCACACCCCTCCAAATCCCTCTATATTCCTCCACACCTCTTCAAATCCCTTCAAATCCCCCCCCACACCCCCTCCAAATTCCTCCACACCTCTCCTCCTCCTCACCCCTCCATCACCAGCACCCCGAGTCAAGGAAATGCGCCTCCTCTACCTACCGTACATACCACCTTCACTATGTTTACTTTACCTTGGCTCGTCAGGTCAATCAACTCTTGAATCGTCCTCGTTTAAGTTCACAAAAGATCAGAAGAACTTATATTAGGTCAAGAAAGGTCGCCGCCTTGCTTGTGTGTGGGTGTGTGTGTGTATGTAATTAACCTCAGATCAAGATGACAACAGAGGGTCAGAGTAGAGTCACCGAGAGGTCTGTGAGTGGCAGGTGAAGCTTGAGTGTGTGACAAGACCAGCGTGTAGGGGGCGGACACTCACCTGACGCAGATATGCAAATTGAGATTAATAGAGGTGAAGGAGGTGACCCCACGCGTGCCATACCGGGCTCCCGAGGTCACAGATTTATGACTGGGGGAAGGGTTGTTGGTTGCCTGCAGTACCCGGTACACGCCCCCTACACCCGCTGAATCCACTTGGCGGTCACTGTCCGTAGGGGTGGACGGGTGGGGGAGGGGATGGGGGGTAGGGGGGGGGGCAGGTAGGTCATCTCCACATACCATTGTTGACCCGAAAGTCTTGTTGTTACCTCCTTGGCAGTAGTACTCGGTTATCTGGTTTCAGTAACGTACAGTTGCGGACAGAACTCTTTAAACACTTGTCAATATCTGGTATCTACTTCCGGGGTCATATATGATTACGTTATATCTAATTATGCTGTTTTTTATCATATATTGGAACCACAAAACACAAAAAAATACTCCTTAGTACAACAACAAAATCTCAAAAAATACGTTGAAATTCCAGTCCTCTTCACTAAATGATCCTTAAACACTCACATGCCAGATACTATCAATTGTTCAGGTAATATTGTCCTCAACTATACATTACCATTTAATATACGAACAACAAACACTGAACCGAACTCAACCGGGTCTCTTACGATTCCCTCAACATCGCTTCTGTTACTAAGACAGATACTTACCCGAGACCAAATGCTGCCTGAGGTTACTTCTTTCACGAGTAGTGGATCCTGACCCGGTTTTTTTATCCGGTTAATTAAACAATAGCCACTCCTGTATCTGACCATCCTGTGTTCGGATAATAAACACAAATCCGGTATGTATACGGTCCATGGATAACGAATTCCTCCTTAAGCTGCTTAATATTCGGATATACCATAACCCATAATAATATATTCCATTCATACAATAACTATTTCATGACCTGTATTTAATAAAGGGAGCTCGTAGTTATCTCTATACCCGGGTTATATATTTGGCTCGTGTAACCAGAATTGCCCTAAGTGACCCTGAGATAATCCTGGGCCATGTAGGGTAACGGTGTGACGGACAGCTCTGACCTTTTTTTCTCAGCTGGGAGAGGAACACCTGACCTCCCTCACACCTGACCTCCCTCACACACCTGACCTCCCTTCCCACACACCTGAACCTGCCCTCACATACCTGACCTCCACTCACATACCTGACTTCCCTCCCCCCACACATCTGACCTCCCCCACACACCTGACCTCCACCACACACACCTGATCTCTCATTAAGAACACTGGTATCTAGGCATCTATACTCTCTTCATCTACATAGTAATAATATTCCCCTTATCATTATCTACATATATTTATAACTACAATTATCATCCTCTATAATTTACTGTATAATTTCTTTTAGTTCTGTAGTTTAAGATAATTCCCTTCTACATTCACAAACACCAAACTAACTATAAATGACTGTATCAAGCAATCAAACAGACAATAAGATACTGTACCAAGCAAATAGTATTAAGTTGTTGCAAGTAAAATAAACAAAAGAGAGTCATGTAAACAAAATCAAGGTTGTAACATTATACTCGAATGCTATTTGTTGATAGTCTTACCTGATCTATTGACGTCCTCACCTGAATAAACACTCAAGATAGTTTACCTTTAATATGTACCTTTAAATACTAATTGTACAGAGTGTATCATAAGTTATAGAAATTCCTGGTGACTTTGGTGATTAAGTAACAGCTATAGCACCAGTCTTGTCAGTTCTAACGTCAGTGAAGATTAGACTGCTGGTGATTTCAACGCCTGAGTAACTTACCGATATATTATTGGTGATTTCAATGCGTATATAAGTACCAATCTTTCACCATTCATGTTATAGGTATATAAATTAATGGTGATTTCAATGCGTATGTAAGTACCAATCTTTCACCATTCATGTTATTGGTATATAAATTAATGGTGATTTCATTCCTTCAGTACGTATACTAATGTCATCAATCACATCACGGGTGGAATTAACAAATGACATCACCAACTACATACCGGACTATTATTTCTTCCTGGTGACTTCAATGCTTCAATATGCACCAATCTTTCAACTCTTTCGTCACTTGGACTAACTAACTGGTGACTTCAGATCCTTAGTATGTCCCAGTCTGACAGTTCTTACACGATTGGGAGTAAACAGTCACTCCAATGCCATACAGTTATGTCTCAGATCACGAAATATACTGAGGTTTTTATTTACCTGTTCCACTAAGTACGAATATATGTGTATCAGTGTATCAGTGCAAGGAGAGAGACGCCTCATCCAGTGCCCAAAATAGGGAATTCTACCTAACCACTTGAGTATGATGATTCAATTGCCTGATTACAATGACTCGGCCGTATAAGAACGATGATGACTTAACCCTCTGAGTATATCAGGAGTTACAGAAGCCTCATTGTAGTTACTTCAATAGATCAGTGGGTAATGAGCTGACAAGACTTGACAGTGGATCCCATAGGCATGACTGCACATTAGGAACAGCGTAAATATAGCTCACTGTGTACGAAGCCTTCAGTACGCAGGGAGGCAGCGTGACCGGCACTGCACTCGACTGTCTTCACCTCCTTACCCGTAAAGTTAGGTACCTAATTACAACTGGGTGGACTAAGAGTGCTCCGGACATAATGTGAGTGAAGAAGTCACTCGGCCACAAAACCACTAATAGAGTTAATTATATCTTAAATAATGGCTGGTACTTGTAAGTGATTAGTGAACTTAAGAGATCAATGTTATTTTAAGAACTCCATTGACACACACACTGACACACACACACACACAATATATACAAAGACAGAGAAGAGAGACAGACTGTGTGTGTGTGTGTGTGTGTGTGTGTGTGTGTGTGTGTGTGTGTGTGTATTTGAGTGCGTGCGTGAGCCCACACGCCCACAGGGTTATAAAAACGGCTGTATGTTTGCTTATTTAAATATACATATTTCCGCGTGTATTTATATATGCAAATACCCAGGCCATACCCAGACCACAGGTGACCCTCCTTGGTGCCCAGGAGACTAAACACAGCCTGTGTGACCCAGGCAGGGTGTGACGTCACTGTTGACACACGCCAGCCTCGCCCCACCTGGACTCACAACATATATAGAAGACACTCACCCTCTTGAAAACTAGTTCATTGCCGACACACGTAACCTTCTTTTATATTGGCTGTAAGACTCAGTGTGTGCTTGTCTCTCTCAGGTTCATTAAGTGTGCATATATATGTGTGTGTGTGTGTTGGAAGTTTTCTTCATACACAACTGTAGATCTGGTTGCATATGTGTTTACATATATGTATATGCAACAGTTATACCTCACAGTATTTGTCGTCTTATCAGTTCGTTATATATTCTGGGTTGTTTTTTATTTTTTATCGCCTATGTCCGTGTCTGGTGTTTTTCTGAAAATTATATATATATGTGGAGTCTGTGCGTATGCTCCCTTGTTTACAAACACAAACACACATACATACACAACACACACACACACACACACACACACACACAGCCACAAGGAGCCAGTCAAGCTTCACCAACAAACCTCTCAGTCAAATTATCAGTGATGCCACGTCCGTACACCACATAAACCATCACTTAAACCACTGTTGCCATTCTCCCCCACTCCGCTATCAACAATAAACCAGCCGTAAACGTCAAAACACATCCCTCACGGTTTATCTCTGGCAGGTGACTCGACTTAAGGGAGGGGGGGGGGGAGGCGGTTAAGATTACAGTGACAAGGGTCAGTATGAGGTTTGAAATGACGATAAAAAACACCTTATTGTAGTATTTTCCTTAAGGTCCTTGGGTGGTGGATCTGCTCGGGTCATTACAAGATGTTTTTTACTGTGAAGGAGAAAGATTGTAAACACGTCAAAATATTAATGAACTTATGGAGAGAAAATTGATATCAGGATTGAGTTTTTTTTTATCAGTTTTATTATTATTATTGTTGTTGTTGTAGGTGGTGGTGGTGGTGGTGGTGGTGGTGGTGGTGGTGGTGGTGGTGGTGGTGGTGGTGGTGGTGGTGGTGTTTTTGTTGTTGTTGATATTATTATTATTATTATTATATTGTCACCATCATCAGGTGTTTATGACATGCCCACAATACTTACGCCAGTGTATGTCAGTCTTGTGTATGTAGTCTTGTGTGTCGTGTCTTTAGACCTGAGCACCTTGAAACTATGACCTCAAGTATTACCTTACGTGGTCTTAATGTTTATTCTTTAATATTGATATGACTAGTGGAGGTAAACATGACACTCTAATGGCACCTGGTAAACATGGCACTTTGATGGCACTTGAAACATGGCACTTAATGGCACTCTGGAGGTAAACATGGCACTTTGATGGCACTCTGAGGTAAACATGGCACTTAATGGCACTCTGGAGGTAAACATGACACTCTTGATGGCACTCTGAGGTAAACATGACACTCTAATGGCACTCTGAAGGTAAACATGACACTCTGATGGCACTCTGGAGGTAAACATGACACTTTATACTTGGAGTAAACATGACACTCTGATGGCACTCTGCAGGCATACTAATGGCACTTGAAGGTAAACATGACACTGATGGCACTCTGGAGGCATGACACTTAATGGCACTTAGTGCATGACACTCTGATGGCACTTGGAGGTAAACATGACACTCTAATGGCACTCTGAAGGTAAACATGACACTTTGATGGCACTCTGAGGTAAACATGACACTCTAATGGCACTCTGAAGGTAACATGACACCTAATGGCACTCTGAAGGTAAACATGACACTCTGATGGCACTCTGAGGTAAACATGACACTTGATGGCACTCTGGAGGTAAACATGACATCTAATGGCACTCTGAAGGTAAACATGACACTTTGATGGCACTTGAGGTAAACATGACACTTGATGGCACTCTGAAGGTAAACATGACACTTGATGGCACTCTGAAGGTAAACAGACACTTGATGGCACTCTGGATAAACATGACACTTAATGCACTTGAAGGTAAAATATGACACTCTAATGGCACTCTGAAGGTAAACATGACACTCTTGATGGCACTCTGGAGGTAAACATGACACTTGATGGCACTCTGGAGTAAAACACATTACTTTGATGGCACTCTGAGTAAAATACACACTTGAATGGCCTTGGAGGTAAACATGACACTTTATGGCTCTGCAGGTAAACATGACACTCTTAATGGCACTCTGAAGGTAAACATACACTTGATGGCACTCTGGAGGTAAACATGACACTCTAATGGCACCTAAGGTAAACATGACACTCTAATGGCACTTGAAGGTAAACATGACACTCTGATGGCACTGAGGTAAACATGACACTCTAATGGCACTCTGGAGGTAAACATGACACTCTGATGGCACTCTGAGGTAAACATGACACTCTGATGGCACTCTGGAGTAAAATACACTTGATGCACTTGGAGGTAAACAGACACTTTGATGGCACTCTGCAGGTAAACATGACACTCTGATGGCACCTGAGGTAAATGACACTCTGATGGCACCTGAGATAAACATGACACTCTGATGGCACTCTGGAGGTAAACATGACACTCTGATGGCACTCTGCAGGTAAACATGACACTTTGATGGCACTCTGGAGGTAAACATGACACTTTGATGGCACTCTGGAGGTAAACATGACACTCTGATGGCACTCTGGAGGTAAACATGACACTTTGATGGCACTCTGGAGGTAAACATGACACTCTGATGGCACTCTGAAGGTAAACATGACACTTTGATGGCACTCTGAGGTAAACATGACACTTGATGGCACTCTGGAGGTAAACATGACACTTTGATGGCACTCTGCAGGTAAACATGACACTTGATGGCACTCTGAGGTAAACATGACACTTGATGGCACTCTGCAGTAAACATGACACTTGATGGCACTCTGAGGTAAACATGACACTGATGGCACTTGAAAGACACTTGATGGCACTCTGAGGTAAACATGACACTTGATGGTCTGAGGTAAACAGACACTCTGATGGCACTCTGGAGGTAAACGACACTATGGCACTCTGGAGACATGAACTTTGATGGCACTCTGGGTAAACATGACACTCTGATGGCACTCTGGAGGTAAACATGACACTCTGATGGCACTCTGGAGGTAAACATGACACTCTGATGGCACTCTGGAAGGCATGACCTCTGATGGCACTCTGAGTAAACATGACACTCTGATGGCACTCTGAAGGTAAACATGACACTCTGATGGCACTCTGCAGGTAAACATGACACTCTGATGGCACTCTGGAGGTAAACATGACTTTGATGGCACTCTGAGGGTAAACGACACTCTGATGGCACACTGGGTAAACATGACACTCTGATGGCACTCTGGAGGTAAACATGACACTCTGATGGCACTCTGGAGGTAAACATGACACTCTGATGGCACTCTGGAGGTAAAATGACACTCTGATGGCACTGGAGGTAACATGACACTCTGCTCTCTGGAGGTTGTTTTTGCTGGGTAATCAACCTGTAATTAAGAAGAATGGTGATACAAGTTCAGGTGAGTGATAAAGGTGTGTTGTGTGTACATCTTAAGCTTAGGGCGGTGTACGTTGGGTGATAATGAAGAAGTGGTAAGAAGGGTGTAGGTTTGGATAATCAACTTTACGAGACGATTTTCATAGTTTTTCTTTTACCTTTGAGGACATTAATGATATTCTTACCTGTCTGTGAACACCTTTGACGCCTTTGATTTCTTATACCTCATACTGAGCGTTATATTACATTAGGTATCTCTCTCTGTAAATGATCCAGGGCCTTGTACACCTATTCATATCGTCAGTAGATATATAACAAATTCATTAATATATAACATAACTACACTGCGTAAAGCCACACCGAAGGAAATCAGACCAGACATTCGTAAACAAAAAACTGCTATCTACCAAAAAAACGACTGACTCCCCATCTACCGTGTAAAAATATGACTTCTCGTGAGTTAATAATGACCTTAGTTGACTACTCTCATAAGGACCTCCTGGTATGTCACAGCTAATGTTCCCTACCATGACCTAGATATTTATTTACACGGACGCCTCCAGTATCTCTATTAGCTGAGAGAAGCTTATAAATCCGCCTCTGATGCAGCCATATTATGTGTTTTTTGTATATATTGGTGATAATTATCCCCTATAAAAGCTTATATAATCTCGTTTATTCTTGCTCATTAATCAACTCTTGTTCTATCTATCTATATATAACTCAAGCGAATGTAAACACTTCCCACGAACCGTTATCGTGGTTGGAAAAAAATATCACAGTAGTTATTACAATCATTACAAGAGTCGCTACCATGGCAAAGAAGGGATTCATTTTGGCGACATTTGACTGAAAGGTTTATCAAATGAAATCTTGTCATATGTTAATCACAGTTGCCAAGTTTGGTGCAAATTCGTAAACCTGTTTTCAAGTTAATTTGGGGACAGACAGACAGGACGAGAAACAATAACCGCTCAAGTTGTGAGTCGGAAATATCATTAATATTAACAGTAAAAAACACAAATTACAATAATGATGATGATGTGTGTGATGATTGATGATGATGATGATGATGATGATGATGATGACTACAAAAACACAATTAAGGGAATATAAATCAAAATAATGACTCGTGGAAGATGACCATAATAATAACTCCAGATATATGGTTACAATAAATAGATCGTTCTACTCTATACTGTGGTGGAGGTGAACGATCAGTCAACTTTGTTATACTGAGGTGAGAAATATGGTGTTGTGTAGTGTAGTGTAGTGTAGTGTAGTGTTGTGTAGTGTATTGTTGTGTTGTGTTGTGTTGTGCTGTTGTGTTGTGTAATGTGAGTGTAGTGTAGTGTAGTGTTGTGTAGTGTATGTGTATTTGTGTTGTGTGTGTTGTATGTTTCTCATGGTCTTCATTAGTGCGTGACAGTGTATGGTTGGTAGTCATACACTAGAGGTATTATTAGAGAATAATATAGTGTATTTTATTGCCATATACGTGTGTGTGTGTGTGTGTGTGTGTGTGTGTGTGTGTTTCCTTCACCAGGCCGTCCATCAAACCTTTCCCTCTTCCCCTTCCCTCCTCCAACCCCCCGTCCAGTTTTCATCTCCCCTTCCACCACCCTTCCCTTCCCTCCCTTATTATCCCCTATCTTCCCTCTCCTCTTCCACCTCTTCCCTTCCCTACCCTTCTCTCTCCTCTACTGTATACCACCTTCCACCTTCCCCTCCCCTCCCCTCCCCTCTCCTCATTTACCCTTCCCCTCCCTCTCCTCATTTACCCTTCCCCTCCCTCTCCTCATTTACCCCCTCCCCATCCCACCTTCCCTCCCCACCACTACCAAGACCTTGACACACATTATAACCAGGACGCCGCCTCACATCTAGACAAGCTTAGTCATGTTACTATACATCCAGGGCCAAGTCTTAGTAAATGTGGACGACTCGCTGGCTGGACGCTTCTGCCATTACGTTGACGCAGCCGCTGGAAACATGGTGGTGCTGTGGTGGTTTTGTGGTAGTAGGGTGGTGGTGGTGGTGTTGTAGTAGTGGTAGTTTGTGTGGTAGTCTATGGTCTATGATAGTTGTGGTAGCGTTGTGGTTGTGTCTATACTCTACCGTTGCAGTGTTTACATAATTATCCCTGTTGTTTTAATTTCGTTTTCTGTTTGTTGATGGTATCGAGCAACGCCATTCGGGTATTGTACTCTACCCACGCCACCCTGACACCACGTTACCCTGTCACCACGCTACCCTGCACCGACCGCTTACCACCCTAATCATCACCACCCCTGACACCCTGCCTGCCAGGCTACACTGTCCTTGCACCACCTGCACCATCCGCCACCTTGTCACCACGCCACCTGCCACAACGCCACCTGCCACCCACGATACACACCACCACACCACCCTGACACCCCTGCCACCCCGCTACCATCACCCACCACCCTGACACCCTGCCACCGCCACCTGCCACCACGCCACCCTGCCACCACCCATCCACCACACACACTGCTGCCACCACACCACCCCTGACACCCACACACCTTGACACCTGCCCACCGCCACCTGCCACCCACGCCACCCTGCCACCCACACGCCATCCTGCCACCACTGCACAGGCACCACACCACCCTGACACCACACCACCTGACACCCTGCCACCGCCACCACCCTGACACCCTGCTGCCCGCCATCCTGCCACCACGCGCTACTGACACCCACACCACCTGACACCCCTGACACGCGCCACGCCACCACGCCACGCTACCTGACACCACGTCACCTGCTGCCACGCTATCCTGCAACCCACGCCAATCCTGCCACCTCGCCACCTGCAACCACGCCAACCTGCCACCACGCCACCCTGACACCCTGCCACCCTGACACCCTGCAACTACGCCACGACGCCACGAGATTCTTGCATGACACCCACCTACAAGACATTTTACCACACCATCCAACTACGACGCTTCTCAACCACGCCACGCCATCCCTAACGTTACTACACCACTCAACCATGTCACCCCTCTACACGCCACGCAATCACGCCATATAAACCACGACACTTTACCATTGCACCTTCCTATACACGCCTCATCACCTCCATACGCCACCACGCCCCCCAACAATGCCACCACGCCCCCGTATCATTGGTTTCTACAAAGAGTGACGAAGGCTATTGACCACGCCCCCTCCCTGACCATAAATAGTAACTGTGAATTCCTCCGTTGTTGACCAAGTCGCCTTTCACTGAATAATTAATTGTCGATAATTACTTATAATGCTGTTGTGTTGACCTGTATTAAACGTGGATTATATATTGTTTGTTATGAGAGTTTAAGACAGTGTATGTGCGTGCGTGTGTGTGTGTGTGTGTGTGTGTGTGTGTGTGTGTGTGTGTGTGTGTAATGAGTGAGCAAAAAAACAGTAGATATGGAAAGTGAGGTTTGTCTACTAAGATGACTCACCCATTATCATCCGTGACGTCAGAGATGAGTGAGACAACCGTGACGTCAGAGATGGGTCCTCCACTCCACTGAGGCGCAACATCAGTGGAAAAAAAGAACATTTCACCGTGACGTCGGAGGCTGAGGGGGTGATGGAGGGTCTACACTCCACTGAGGCAAAACATACCTGGTAATATTTCACAGTATCTTGGCGTCATGGGTCGTCAAATGTCCTTTAGAAATCAGCGACGCAAATCACTGCCGAGATATCCGTCTTCCTGACCGCCATTATATCGTCCTTGTTTTTCTTCCTTGGAGTGTTGACGTCACTGTTTATAGCTCCATTATATAATAGACTGGAGCGTTTCATTAGACAGCTCGTTAATAATATCTCCTGTAATATAAAAAAAAATTTTATTTAGTATAAAATCAATAAATCAAAATATACAATAAATGAAGAAGAAAACAAATGAAAGAAATTTTAGGAAAACTTTTTGAAACTACAACCTTGATTTAAGTCACTTTAATCGTTAATATTCCCCACCACAAAATCTTTAGTCACTAACATTCATACAGATACACAAAATATACTTATATGTATATTACCAAGATACAACTTTATATTTCAAAGATACATACATGCATATAAACTTAGAATAATAATAATACACTATACATGGATACAGAACGAGTATACATGTAGATATAAAAGAAATAATGACGCACATTATACTTATACATAATGGTTGTATAAATATACTTCCGGTGGCTAGTGATCTCTCTCTCTCTCTCTCTCTCTCTCTCTCTCTCTCTCTCTCTCTCTCTCAACGACAAGTAACTGCATGTCAACAAAAACAATGATAAACAAAGGTGTCAAACAATAACAAAGAAAGATGGTCTCTTGAACATCCGTGGAGGATCATTTGGCACGCCACTCGTCTCTCTCAAGCAAGCGCGACCTTGACACGTTTCTTCCTGTCTTTCCGTATCGTCAACTCGCTCATCCATCTGGTTCATCCATCTACTCATCCACTAGGTTATCCATCTACTTATCCACCAGGTCATCCATCTATCTATCCTACATCAGTAGTTCCAGTTATCCAGGCAAATCCTTAAGAGGTTTATGTCACACACACACACACACACACACACACACACACACACACACACACACACACACACAGTCTAGGACCACATTTAAACCTTTTGAAATAACCCCCCCCCTCCTTAAATCGGGCCCAATATCGGATGACAAGCAAAACACCATTGATAAAGGCAACTACATTCTATCTAGTGTTCCAACATCATCGTGGCATCTTGTCTTTACTGTTCCAAAGACATTTATGGACAATTGAAAAAAAAACAAAAGACAATCCTTTCTACATCAATCGGACGACAAACTGAATATATAGTATGGTAACCTAAGCCCTGACGATCGTACTTCTCAACCTTGGTATTCTAAAGCAGACGAGTGTTAGTGCATATTATATTCGCCAGGATGACTGTCCAGTTCGCCCCTTCCCCCCTCACTTGGCTGGCAGCTTCGACCAGAACGAGGCAGGATTCCGAAGGTCTCTAGTTCACGCGTCTATTGCGCCGCGGCCTCTCCTCATCACCCGCGTCCAGTCACTGTGAGAGGTTTAACGATATGCTATTCATAAATGTCTTTTCATCGTTCTACCCGACGGAGGTAAAATTCAGAGTGTGGTTGATCGCGTTTGATAAATAGCATCAAGGGCATAAGAGCTATAGATCTCTGAAGGTGACATTAACGTAGAAATGAACATCAGTTATCTATAGGGGATCCGCTACGTAGAATCGGTGTTAGGAGTGGCATTGAAAGCCTTTTAAGTCTAAACACAGAGGATCCAATCTGTTTCGGGTAAATGTTTTCTAAAATCTTGGAATTAAACAATGCTCCGTCATACCTTTCAACGATATACATTATAAAGAAGAGTTTTATAGCGTAAGACAAACAAGATCTCTCACAAGTATCACCACGAGATGATAAAAAAAAAGTGTCTGGAGAACGTGCCAATAAATCTCCTGCTGAATATAATGCAAACTCATTGTCTCGTCTACTTTACTCCTCCCCCGTTTTCTTCACTGAGTAAGATAGTAAAGAATTATATCAACAAAGCTATAACTAAGAAAGACAACATAAAGTATTTGTTATATCAGTCACCAACTTCTGACAAAACACCATCAGCCGTCAGACCAGGAGGAGTCGCAGTAGGAGACAAGATCGTCGTCAGGAAGTTGAAGTTTTTCGTGCAGACAGAGAGACAAGATGATGATGTGATGGTTGAGGGAGGACGGGGAGCTGAGGACACCTTGGAAGTGACGCCTCAGGACCCCTACAGGAGGCATGCAGCTGGTGACGCCACACGTGAAGGATGGGGTCGAGCAGCGAAGGATGGAGTCCCACTTGACACGATCAGAAATGTTGGTAAAGAATCACTAACATATTCTTCACAACAATCCACACAATATATTAAACACGGGGATGTACTGGAGAGCTGGAATTGGTGATAAACATTTATTTAAAAATGAAAATCACCAAAACATTATTTATAAAAGGTTAAGAGTCGATCCGTTAGACCATTTAATCTTCTGGCGATTACATATAAAATATTTTCGATAATACTCAACATAAGATTTCTACCATGACTTCAGTGGAGCGAGACAACGAGAAATGACTACCACGGATCGCTTACAAGATGTGTATCAAATATTCCAGTAATGCAATGATAATGAATTATCATTGTGTTCAAGTTTATCGATCGCTTAAACATTTTTCGACTCAGTAAATACAATTCCTATTACGACACCAATGAACTGAAGAAGCTTACTGAGCCACTGTGAGAAACATATAGAAGAATGTTACCTCAGCTGAACAAAGATTACGATAAAAGCTTACAGTGAAAGAGTTAGACCAGGTGACACCATTCCACCTCAGCTCTCTATAACAGTGTTGGAGGAAGTGTTAAGTCGTTCCATTAGGCTGAAACAGGTTTGTATTATCATTAAGATCTGCTTGAGGTTCCGTCACTAACATGATGATAATATTTGCATTAAACTCGACAGAAGCAAGAACACGGGACTTAAACACAAAGCGAGAGAGATAACAGGATTAAAAACAAACTTCACTAAAACTGAAACTCAAACACGTCCATAAATTCCTACTCAACAAAGTCCTCAATTTAAACACATCTAGAGACTCGATATCCTAAAACAACTTTAACATTTTCATCTAAAGAGAAAATTGTTTGACTAATACCTCACTACCAATATTGACCCATGGAAATGAAACAAGGCGATTGGATGCAATTTGATATAGAAAATGTAAACTAATTAGAGAAGAAAGTAAGATAGATGCTCAGAGATAACAGATAGAAACAGGAATAGGAGATAATGAATATGTTTGACCTCAGAAAACCACAGTTAGAATTATTATTACACGGTCAACGGATCTGAGACGGTGATAGGCTGACCGTACTACAAGAACAAGCGAACACAGGTCAATGAAATCCTCCAGTGAATCATGGGAGAGAAGAAATAGCCACTACTGTATATACATTAATGAAATCAGGCAATCCAGAGACACACAATGGTCAAAAGAAAGTTTAAAGTGGAGTGTACAGGGGAATGAGGGGTGATCTTCATTCTACAGTGGATAAATCTAAACAGAATTGATGATGGTTATGTACACAAGAGAAAGGGGGGGAAGGGGGGAGGGTGTACAGACAGAAGACAGACAAACAGAAAGAGAGACACAGCGAAGGAAAGATAAACACACACCACAGTCAAAGAGAAAGGAGGAAAAAAAAAAACACATCAAGATCCTCCAATCCACAAGAACACGAGAGACATGTTGACTGAGGAGGTGATAGTCAGCAAGGTTGGTACACGGTCCATCTCATCTCATCAGAGGCTTGACATGCCCATATACACTCCCCCCAGCACCTGCACCTACCACCACGGCCCACCGCTGCCACGCCATTACCTTCTTTCTGAGACCTCTCCTCCATCATGGTCCTAGATAAGAGAGAGACGCACCGGAGGATTTTCTGGATGAGATAAGGGCGACGCTGCATACAGGGTGAGTGTGAAGGGTGATAAGGTATCCTTGGACGGGGAGATTCACGTCACAACATCCTTCTACAGGGAAATGAATGTCGCAACATCCATAGAGAGGGAGAAAAACATCCCTAAAATTTAAGAGAACGACCGATAAAACATCCTAATGCAGATAAGGACATTCTTGTGATGCCCCAAGGGAAGGAGGGAAAGAGGAGAAGAACACTACACAGCATCCTACAGAGAGGGAGGACACTACACAACATCCTACAGAGAGGGAGGACATTACACAACATCCTACAGAGAGGGAGGACACTACACAACATCCTACAGAGAGGGAGGACACTACACAACATACTATAGAGGGGGAGGACACTACACAACATCCTACAGAGAGGGAGGACACTACACAACATACTATAGAGAGGGAGGACACTACACAACATACTACAGAGAGGGAGGACACTACACAACATCCTACAGAGAGGGAGGACACTACACAACATCCTACAGAGAGGGAGGACACTACACAACATCCTACAGAGAGGAGGACACTACACAACATCCTACAGAGAGGAGGACACTACTGTCCTACAGAGAGAGGACACTACAACATCCTACAGAGGAGGACACTACACAACATCCTACAGAGGAGGACACTACAACATCCTACAGAGAGGAGGACACTGCAGCACTTTTGAGAGGAGGACACTACACAACATTCTACAGAGGAGGACACTACACAACGCATATACTACAGAGAGAGGAGGACCTGCAACATCCTACAGAGGAGAGGAGGACACTACACAACATCCTATAGAGAGGGAGGATGCTACACAACATACTACAGAGAGGAGACACTACACAACATCCTCTACAGAGGGACACTGCAACATCCTACAGGGAGGGAGGACACTACACAGCATCCTACAGAGAGGAGGACGCTGCACAACATGCCAGGGGGGACGCACACACAGCATCCTGAGAGGAGGACACTACACAACATCCTACAGGGGAGGATGCTACACAACATCCTACAGGAGGAGGACACTACACAACATACTACAGAGAGGGAGGACACTACACAACATCCTACAGAGAGGGAGGACACTACACAACATCCTACAGAGAGGGAGGACACTACACAACATCCTACAGAGAGGGAGGACACTACACAACATCCTACAGATCACTACACATCACCTTACAGATCACTACACATCACCCTACTTTCACTACACAAGAAAGAGGGGCGTGGGTAAGACAGGTTATACTATCCTGATGGCAAGAAAGAAAAGGCGTGACATAGCGCCTTTTAAGCCTGAGAGAAAAGGTGACACAACAACACTGAAAAGGTCAAGTGAGAGGGGAAATATTACAGCACCTTCAGAGTAAGAGGGACATATGTGTTATAGTATCTTACAGAGGGGTAGTAATAACACATTATCTTCAGGACTAAAAGGACAGAGAGAGAGAAAAGGCGAGAGAGACAGAGACAGAGAGAGCGAAAAAGAGAAACAGACAGACAGACAGACAGATAGACAGACAGAGACACAACGAGAGCGAAAAGGAGAAACAGACAGACAGACAGACAGATAGACAGACAGAGACACAACGAGAGCGAAAAGGAGAAAGACAGATAGGCAGACAGACAGACAGAGAGAAAAAGAGAGAAAGCGAGAGAGCGGCAACAGAGATAACACAGCATCCAAAGACCGAGAAAGAGACAGTATCTCCAACCGAGAGACAGAGAGAGACCACACTGAGTTATGGGCGACACATCAGGTACACCTTGCCATCTGCATATTCATCAAGGAGAAATGAGAGCCACTGCCTTATAGAGGTGATCCTGCCTGCTCGTCTCTACTCATCCCAGGTCAATTCAGGTCAAGTTTGTTCATTCTAGGTCATCTCAGGTCAAATTTGCTCATTCTATGTCATTCCAAGTCAAATTAACTCATTTAGGTCATTTCTGGTCAAATTAGCTCATTCTATGTCATCTCAGGTAAAATTAGATAATTCTATTTCATTTCAGGTCATCTCAGGTCAAAATAGCTCATTCTAAGTCATCTCAGGTCATCTCAGGTCAAATTAGCTTATTCTAGGTCATCTCAGGTCAAATTAACTCATTCTAGGTCATTTCTGGTTAAATTAACTCATTCTAGGTCAGCTCAGGTCAAATTAGCTTTTTCTAGGTCAAATCAGGTTCAAATTAGCTCATTCTATGTCACTTCCGGTCAAATTATGCTCATTCTAGGTCATATCAGATCAACCACAGGTCATCCAAGGGCATAAAAGGTCATCCAATCTTCAATTTCTTCCAAGTCGTGTCAGTTCAAGGTAAGTAAACTTTACTCTGAATCACCATAATTCCTTCTGGTTTATTTCCTCCCATTAAAAGTCATATGAGGTCATTCTATGTCATTCAAGTGTAATATGTGTTGATAAAGTTGATACCAGGTCAATTTAGGTTATTTATGATCGACACTAAAATCCTCCCATCTCGAATCCTACTCTAATGACGTGGTAATTAAATGGTGTATTAACTAAACCGGGATAATTACTGTATAGAGGCATCTTCACTGGGATAATTACAGTATAGAAACATCTGCACCGGGATAATTACAGTATAGACACATCTTCACTGGGATAATTACAGTATAGATACATCTTCACTGGATAATTACAGTATAGATACATCTTCACTGGGATAATTACAGTATAGACACATCTGCACCGGGATAATTACAGTATAGACACATCTTCACTGGGATAATTACAGTATAGAAACATCTGCACCGGGATAATTACAGTATAGACACATCTTCACTGGGATAATTACAGTATAGACACATCTTCACTGGGATAATTACAGTATAGACATCTTCATGGGATAATTACAGTATAGACATCTTCACTGGGATAATTACAGTATAGACATCCGGGATAATTACAGTATCACATCTGGGGATAATTACAGTATAGACACATCTTCACTGGGATAATTACAGTATAGAAACATCTGAACCGGGATAATTACAGTATAGAGACATCTTCAGTGGGATAATTACAGTATAGAGACATCTTCACTGGGATAATTACAGTATAGAAACATCTGCACCGGGATAATTACAGTATGGACACATCTGCACCGGGATAATTACAGTATAGACACATCTTCACTGGGATAATTACAGTATAGAAACATCTTCACTGGGATAATTACAGTATAGAAACATCTGAACCGGGATAATTACAGTATAGACACATCTTCACTGGGATAATTACAGTATAGACACATCTTCACTGGGATAATTACAGTATAGAAACATCTGAACCGGGATAATTACAGTATAGACACATCTTCACTGGGATAATTACAGTATAGACACATCTTCACTGGGATAATTACAGTATAGAAACATCTGAACCGGGATAATTACAGTATAGACACATCTTCACTGGGATAATTACAGTATAGACACATCTTCACTGGGATAATTACAGTATAGAAACATCTGAACCGGGATAATTACAGTATAGACACATCTTCACTGGGATAATTACAGTATAGACACATCTTCACTGGGATAATTACAGTATAGAAACATCTGAACCGGGATAATTACAGTATAGACACATCTTCACTGGGATAATTACAGTATAGAAACATCTGAACCGGGATAATTACAGTATAGAAACATCTGCACCGGGATAATTACAGTATAGACACATCTGCACCGGGATAATTACAGTATAGACACATCTTCACTGGGATAATTACAGTATAGATACATCTTCACCGGGATAATTACAGTATAGAAACATCTGAACCGGGATAATTACAGTATAGACACATCTTCACCGGGATAATTACAGTATAGACACATCTTCACTGGGATAATTACAGTATAGACACATCTGCACCGGGATAATTACAGTATAGACACATCTTCACCGGGATAATTACAGTATAGACACATCTTCACTGGGATAATTACAGTATAGACACATCTGCACCGGGATAATTACAGTATAGACACATCTGCACCGGGATAATTACAGTATAGACACATCTTCACCGGGATAATTACAGTATAGACACATCTTCACTGGGATAATTACAGTATAGACACATCTTCACTGGGATAATTACAGTATAGACACATCTTCACTGGGATAATTACAGTATAGACACATCTTCACCGGGATAATTACAGTATAGACACATCTGCACCGGGATAATTACAGGTGTGTTACAGAACCTAAAGAAGGATAATGTCATTTGTATCGGCTCTGTGTTTCATCTGTACTGTATTATCTTGTAGTTGTGTTTATACCTGTATCTATACCTGTAATAACGAGAGCTATGGGTAACACAACAGCTTTTTTATAGTAGACTATTATCACCACTACCATCACCACTACCATCACCACTACCATCACCACTCATCACCACTACCATCACCACTATCACCACTATCACCACTACTATCACCACTACCATCACCACTACCATCACCACTACCATTACCACTATCACCACTACCATCACCACTACCATCACCACTACCATCACCACTACCATCACCACTACCATTACCACTATCACCACTATCACTATCACCATAACCACCCCACGTCACTCTACCTTACCATCGAGACCATTGACAACACAATCATCATCTTTCTGCCATCCCAACCACAACACCACCACCTTCACCACAAGTCTTCTTTCCTACCACATTACTACCTTACACATCACTAACACCAACTTCACCATCTATCCCTTCACAACAATTACTACCACTATCAGAACTATCTCAACCAATACCACTATCATATCATCACTACCATCACCTCTCCCTTCACTACTACAAGCAACCTCCACAACAACTATTTCCATCACCATTGCTCCTTCACCCCCCCCCCCCTTCCCTTTAACCCACCAGGCGAGAATTGGGTTACATGTGACACAGTCTTGGAGGGGAGGAGGATGAGGGCCCAGGGCAGGTAACCTGAGTCATCAGATAGTGGAGGGCGAGTGTCGTACACTGCATTGTGGAGTGAAGACCGTCTTGGTGTGGCCGCTACCTCCACGGCCTGGTGACGATCCTCCCTGGAATTTGAGGTGCGAGAGATTTAGAGGGACGAGGGAAATGATTCTGGTGCGTTAAGCTGAAGGTTCAGTTGTTGTAGTGATTTTAGAAGGATCGGGAGAAAAGAACTTGATTTTTTTTCTCGGAATTCTTCTTGTGGATTTCAAGGAACCAAGAGATTGGTGTGTGAGTCGGTGTGTGTCATGGGCTGTTGTGTTGTTGTGCCTGTAGTTTATATATATATATATATATATATATATATATATATATATATATATATATATATATATATATATATATATATATATATATATATATATTAATCATTATACCTAATATAAATGAATAGATTTATATAATACCTAACTCACTTTAGTTATAAACTGGATATCTTATGGTGGTCTACAACGTCATAAATGAAAGGGAGCAAATTATATAAAAAAATTAATTTATTTCCATTAAGTTTTAGCAATAAACAGAAAACGTTATCCTTATTTGGTAAATGCATCAGTTGGTTTTTAAAGCATAATTGGCAACTATTCTTATTTAGCGTAATACACATACAAATGTATAGTAGTGGTTACCATTGGTGTTCGAGGCTGGTCGGTCCTAGGCGTGAATTTGTTTAAGGTGTAGAAGCTGTCGTCAACACAACAACCACACCCTGAGCTAAAGAGCTGTATTACCCAGTGTCAAGGAATAACTTACTGTAAGTAGACCGGACAACTCTCTTACTGCACTGGCTAACCACTACCCCGGAACGTAATCCTCAAATTGATCAACATCCAGGTCCCAATTACTGCCGGGAAGACAGCGACAAATGGCATAAAGAAAGTTGCCCATAGTATCACCCTATCCGGAGATCAAAACACGGGACCACTCTCTTGCCAAGTGAGAATACTACTACTACTACTACACACGCACACACACGCACACACACACACACACACACACGCACACGCACACACACACACACACACACACAACAACAACAACAATAAACAGAGGCGCACAGGTGAACATAACACCCCGGGAGATAGGGCGCGAGGCGGTAGGTCATAAACACACTCACCTCCCGTAAGCTTGATGTACAAACAACGCGTAAGGCCTCGTAAACTATACCTTACGACTCCTTCTGGCTCTCAGGTTACCTATCTGCGGCTCCATGACACCCTAGTCCACCATATTAGTAGAAGGACTCACTCTGACTGGTGGAGGAGAGTGACCGCCTCCTGACGCTGCTCCAGGTGTAAGTGAAGTGTTTATACCGAGGCAGAAGACCATCCCTCGAGGTCCTCTGTCTGAGTTTAGTTTTGGTATTATCAGTAATTTGTTGGATTAGTTGATAATTATCCAAGTGGTGAATATAAATTGTTATATAATCTTAATCTTGTATTTAGGATGATGTATTAAGTAGTTTAATATATTTATTAATGAAATGTCTAGAAGCTGTCTATCCTATTTAAGTGTTTTTTATGGAACTTATTATTATCGGTAAATACTCTCCGTTCGATAGTCTGATCGTCTGTTTTTACCTTAAACTTCTTATGTTCAATATAACTTTTAAACTGTTGAAACTGATTTAACTAAAGTTCACCCACACACTGACCTTTACAAGACAGTGAGTGTATCTTAGGGGCAACGAGAAGATCATAACAACACAGACAGATCACTGGTGAGAATTATCAACAGATCGTTTAGACAAAAAAAAAAAATACCCAAGAAGAAAAATCATTACACATATCACCACTACCAGACGGGGAGCTGAACCCACACATGAATGAGTGTCAATCTACATCACCTGTGGGCCTGAGTAACCCATCATAAGAGAATATTTGACAAGGCACTACATTGGTGTCTATTTAATGAACCTTATACTTATATGGGACTATTGGAGTAACTCATCATAGTGTTTGGAGAAGAGGAGACAGATAGCTTACATGGAGTTGGAGTTTGTATTGTAAGGTATATGTAGTGAAGTAGTTATCTCACACAGTATAGCACAGTGTATGTTGTGGTCCAAGATTGGCCTGATAGTGTCCCATGGTTACTCGTCATCAACCAGATAATGTTGACTGATAACTGTTGATCTAAATGACGAAAAATATGAAGGAAATTATGTAAAGGACGAAAAAATATGAAGGAAATTATGTAAAGGACGAAAAAATATGAAGAAAAATATATAAATGACGAAAATTACGAAACAAAATTGAGGAGAAAAGAGAAAGAAGACGACCAGGAAGTTTAAGAATCATACAAACGGTAAAATCAACAACAACGTCATTCACTTATTTAGGTACAGAAAGTCTCGGTGTGTACAGGATCTGGTTCGCCCACAGCCAGGTTACAGCATGTCTTCCTCCTCCTCCTCCTCCTCCTCCTCCTCCTCTCCCTTCTCTTCCTCCTCCTCCTCCTCCTCCTGCCTACAAGACGAGACACACCCAAGCAAGTATAAGAATTCAGAGACGAGAAACGAAATTGGTTAACTTGAGCTGAAGAAGAACTTAAATCATGAAGATCGTCTGAGAAAGCAAAGAATGATCCCTTTACCTGTGTACTGTGGTAGTTGTGTGTTTGTGCTGGCATTCTGAACGCGACAAAATGATGACAAGATTATCAAGGTGAAGAGGAATGATATCCAGTATTAGAATCAAATAATTAATCAAGGTGTTTCTTGTTTTGTTTTTTCTTCGGGTGTAAAAGTTAGTGACCAAGACCTTCCTGTTACAGTGTTTTTAGGGAGTCATTACCAACCCTTGAGGATTTCTAAGTCTTTCTGGGTATCCAACTTTTAATTTCATTCATTCACATCCCAGACTCTGCCTTCCCCTGGCCCCTCCTACCTTGAGTCTTACCCAATAGTATATCTACCCTTAATTGTATGCCCAGGGTATCTAACACCACACACAATGTCAATACCAGATATCACATTTTCAAAGCTAATCTTAAACACGTGTAATGATCTAAGCTGAGACATCGATGTTTACCTCCTAAAGACCTACACGAGTCCTGGTTGCCCTGGTGTAATGTACGGCAGAGCTTTAAATCTATGCAGCAGCACCACACCTCTTTCTCGATATAACACCGATTAGTGTTACATATACGGGTTTAGATTTGGTCCACATAGTCCTGGAACCTCCATCCAGATCACAGCACAGTATCCTAATCTGATGGTGGTTTGACACGCACACACATATACACAGAGGTCAGATCACAGACAAAAATATGTAAATAAGGTCTCATGATCACATATTCACCTTCTAACTTTACAAGTATTTACTGTACCTTTTCCAACACTCCTCCTGCATTAGTGGTGTTCTTGTTTAATATGTGTGTGAGTGTTGGTCCGAGCGGCGTTAACTATGTGAAGATTTTGATTATAATTAGAAGGTACAGGTCATAGTTTACTCCTGAAGGGTGGTAGAGAGGGAGGTACAGAGGGAGGGGGAGAGAGAGAGGTACCTATGATCTCTCACGTCTTCGTCTTGTGACATACTTGTTATGGTTAATCTTGTGGCCAGGTACTGTGTGTGTGTGTGTGTGTTTTAGTGGTAGGTAATGGTAATTGGTAGTAGGGATGCTGGTGGTAATAGCTTTGGTAGTGGTGGTGATAGATACCGGTGGTGGTGTTGGTGGTGCTCGTGGTGGTGGTATTTTTGTAGTAGTAAGGTTAAGAAAGACGGTATGTGGTACTAAGGGTGGTGATAGGGAAAGGGAGTGGTAGTAATCGTGGTGGTTGTGCTGGTGGTAGGAAAGGGTAGTGGTAATAATAGTGGTGGTGGTGGTGGTGGTGTCAGAGCCAACATAAGATGGGTGACTGGTAGAGCAGGTCACAGTCTCCCCTTCACCCCACCATTGGGACACACCCCACCCATGACCGCCACGTGCACAGGACCCTTCCCTTATCACCTACTGGACACGGTTGGGGCAGTGACAAGGACACGGCTAGACATTAACTGAGACACGGCTAAAAACAAGACTTAAACATGGCTACACTACAAATAAGCCACAATAAAACTGTCATAAGTTAAATGCGAATAATGAGAAAGTTGCAGGGAAGTCATTGAAACTGTGTCGAGAATGTAAACAAAAACAGGGATGCCTGAGTCGCCTTCCATCATGTAACGTTGGGATTACGAGACTCCTCTGCCACACAACACCTTGTCTCGTGTCATTTCTGAAGATATTCTGGAATCTCACCAAAATGGAGGATTATCTCAGAATTTATTTACGGAATACAATATGATTTCTTTCCCAGGAGATAATATTGAAATTATTATATTTTCATGGGTAATTTGATCCATCGTTGTAACCCAAAATAAAAATGAACGAGTGATAATTTGAACTAAATATAAAAGGATTGAATTATATTAACAATGTATAAAGTCTGTAAATTATTTTCAGTAGGACACAAACACCTAACAAAAAAAATAACTTTCATTTGAAGACTTGTATGGTAGAAGGTCATTTGTTACGTCACAGCGAGCTATTTATTTTATTTTTTTACCTCCTCTCATTTTAGACGGTGAGTATAATAATAATAATAATAATAATAATAATAATAATAATAATAATAATAATAATAATAATAATAACAATAATAATAATAATAATAATAATAATAATAATAATAATAATAATAATAATAATAATAATAATAATAATAATAATAATAATAATAATAATAATAATAATAATGATAATATCAACAACAACACTGGTCCAAAAACCAAAAAAACAAAACAACTAAACACAAAAATCATTTCTCCACATATGAATTCTCAAGAGACAAAATACCTAAAATAAATATACGTCTGTATCCCCCACATTACCATTACTTTCACATTATTCCCCCTAAACTAAATCATATCCCCTCAGTAATATCTATCATACACTCTAAAAATTATTAACCACTGGAGCGAATTTGAAGGAGGTAATTCGAAAAGTTTTAAAGTCACTTGTAAAATACAGACACTCTCTCTCTCTCTCTCTCTCTCAAGGCGTCCGTCGTCACTTAAAGAAACACAATTCTCACTTCCAAAACAAGACACTGTGCTTTTGTTACCTGTGACGGGTCAAACCGGGACATAAACCGGGTATATAGTGTTTGTGGTTTTGGTGTTGTTGTTCCTGGTTTTTGTTCAGACGTAACCGACTATTTCCGTGTTATGACAAGACAAGACAATAATACTATTTAATTACTGGATTAATTATGATTACTTCTTGTTAGTGTTATTGTCGTGATTAAATTATTCTAATAAATTTAATTATTATTCTGCAGTTAATTGTTTTTAGATATTGTGATAATATTTCATTAATTTGTGACGAATTTAATTAGTTCATGAAAACTTGTCTTAAAATTTATTCTTTCAAGTAATAATTTACATTTTATTTTTTATTTTTTATATCTGAAGGAATTGATCACGTTATATCTTAACCTCTTGAGTACGATGCCTTAACCCCTGGACTGGAGTACAATAATTGAATCCCTTGAGTACTAAATCTTAACGTTGTACTCAGAGGGTAAAGTCATCGTACTCATGGGGTAAATATAATACGGAGAGAGAGAGAGAGAGAGAGAGAGAGAGAGAGAGAGAGAGAGAGAGAGAGAGGGGTGAGAAAAGACATTAAATAAAAACAGTTAAGAGAGCTATAACGAGAGAGATAAAAGTAAAGATAATAGTCACAGACAGAGAGACAGCGAGAGACAGAGAGAGACAGAGAGAGACAGAGAGAGACGGGAAGAGGGGTCTTAGTATGCGCCCCTCACCTCCTCTCCTCTTTACTCTTCACTCCCGCCTTCAGGTAACTCGCCAGGTGGTCTCTATCATTAATTACCAAGATACGACTCTACACAATTCACCTCCGTATTGATTACTAACTACTTAACATAATTATCTCACTATAACACATTCTAATATAATCTATGTATCAATTTCTTCATAATTACTCGGTATAATAACCTATAATGATTCTATAAGGTAATTAGCCTACTAATACCTTGAGAATTACCCAAAAAAAATTTTTCCAGGATGAGAATCAAGACGTAATAGAAGTTATAAGTTAAACGTGAAATAGAATCAACAAAATATGAAAATAAATAAACAGCAAAACGGGTCATCAAAAACAATTACAAAATAACAACTCGAAAAACAAAAGAAAACAAAAACCATAGAAAATACCTCGATAAAGAAAAAAAAGTGGGAAAAAAAAGAGATTCTTCTCCAAGTACAAGAGAGTTCTGATGACCCAAGTGGAATGCAAGGTACCGTACCCTGAAGACATGAGATGCTACTGAACACACCTCACCAGCCACTTAACCCAATAAACAGTTCGGGGTGGAGCTGGAAGCGGGCCAAGGAGGAGGAGGGAGAGTTGGGTGACGAAGACGAGCAGGGAGAAAAAAAGTCAAGAGGTCACAAGTGTAATAAAAGCACTTGTAAGATAAGAAATACCTCAAGTGATGTTCAGTGTAAAGATGGCGGTAGAAATCTGAAGTGGGTGATGTGTTTTAACTGCGTAACTGTGATGTGGTAGTGATGATGTGCTATAGCTGTGTTAATATGTACCTATGGTGTGACAATGTGCTAAATATAAACAAAACACTATAACAGGTGATACAGATGTTAAGAAAAGGGAAAGGAAACCGGAGTCTCTCATTTCTAAACACTATGGACAAAAATTTGAGTGAGAATTACAGAAGAATCTCACTATTTCCTTGTTTAGCTGACACGAGATACAGCACTAGCGAGGGTGATTATATCCATACTGACACCTCTTGCATACTATATAACAGTATAGGAAGTCAGTGTGGGTCTCGTTCAAGGTATAGATCTACAGGTATAGGTGTGTTTGATAATGAAAGACACCAACTAACTGTTCAGGGACCTTAAAGAGACGTGTATATAAAATTTTAATATGAAATTTAATTACCCGTTAGAAGCAATGCGGATATAGCACACTGTAAACTTATATATTTTTTTTTTTACGGTACAGAAGAGGGCATTGTACTGGACCACCTACATCTGTAAAGTTAGCTGTTCATTTAGAGTTGCGTGGACTGGGAGTTTCTTGGGTACGAAACAGGACCCCTTAGGCATGACGAGAGCTTTGTAATCACTCGTCCTCCTTACCCCTTTAGTTTACTGCATCTTTTTATTAACATTCTATTCCTTACGAAGAATCAAGCAGCGAATATTAAAGCAGAGAGAAAATTTGTGAAGAAAAACTAAATATAACGAGAAAGGGGAGACGAAAATAATAAAAAGAAGGGGAAAATGTAGAATTAAAAGAAGAAAAAAGAAATTGAGAACAAGAAAAACGTGAAAAATCGCGAATAAAATGCAAAAAAGGTAAAAAAAAAGTATAATACCAGTGAAACACCGCCCAAAATAACGAAAAAGGCAAAGAAAGGAGAAACGCACTAGAAAAATGCAATAAACGCGAAACAAAATTCGAGAAATCGCCCAAAATCATGGAAAATGCTAAAAACAAGAAAAAATGCAAAACACCGCCCGCCAAAAATGAAAACTGCGAAAAAACTGTGAAAATATGCAAAATATGCGAAAATATGTGAAAAAAATGCAAAGAAAACACGAAAACAACAAAAACGCGAAAAAATGCGAGGAATCCCAAATCAACACAAAAAAATTGCCACAAAACCTCAAAAAGTGACAAATCGCTAAAAAACAAAAAAACAAATATCATAATAATTTCAGTAATATTCTAATACAATTAATATTATGAGTGTATATTTTGACAACTTTCGATAAAGTTATTTCTTACTAGAACATCATAGTATTAAAAATTGACAACCCACAAATAAATGAAACAGAAGACTTGTCGTGACTGTGTGTTTTGAAGTTCGGGGATGTGTACATATATAAGTTGAGGTGATTTGGTGTGCGGCTGATGGAGGAGGCGAGAGACGCGACTGGAGATGACCACAGGGTTATATTTACTGATGAGAATAAGACTTCGCTATCGTGTTTGTTACTGAAGATTGATAATAGACGCCGTGTGTGTGTGTGTGTTAGTCTATGCTCTAATTCTTTATATTTCGAAATAACAGAAAGCACCGATATGGATTAAAACTGATTTCATAATATATTTTTTTGTATAGTTCATTTAATTGGATTGGTCTTTCGCGAATAATTATTTAGTTTAAAAGAAGATTAATATAAATTAGCTGTTGTATTATTATATTTGTACGTGATCTTTGATACGGAACAGCGTCCATGGATTTCACTTTCATTTTTTTGGGGTACTTGTTTATCTTACACAAATACACTAGGTGCGCTGGCCAAGTTGATACAGCATTCACCACATTTACTAAGGTTTGCTGGTTCGATCAGGGGTACTCCCAGTCCACCCAGCTGTAAATGGGTACCGTACTAGTTGGGGAAGTGAAGGTGGTTAAATACGGTGTCGGCCAACCTGCCTCCCTGTGTACCGCCCCTTACCTTACTGGCAGTCATACCTATGGGACCCACTTTCACTCTCGTCCTATACACACACACGTATAAGTATAAATATTCCACTAAATATATACAAACTCTCATATTAACATATAAGCTGAGCTGGTTATAACAAGCCTCAATAACCACTCCAGACATTTATGTTTAAAAAACGATGGCTGATATTCTTTCCCATTATGGCTTGTGATGGCTCCTATAAATTATGGTGGCCAACATTTTCTTTTCCCTACCATGATGGTACCATATTAGGGTTTATTGGCACGCACGCTCTGGGATCTCCATAAAGTCGAGTCACGATCGTCTTTTGTTTTTTTATAGAGCATTGTATATCCTCTTATAGGCGATTGTCCAAATGTTGAGCATCAGACACTGAGATCAGATCACGTGACGAACACTGTGGGTGCATCTTCTCTCTCTGCTCACAATGACCCGAGCCTTTATTTTGCTTTATGAAATATAGTTATATATGTAGGTATTTCTTGTCTACCTGTGGTAAGGCCACCAGTAAGCATGCTAAGTGTGTGTGTGTGTGTGTGTGTGTGTGTGTGTGTGTGTGTGTGTGTGTGTGTGTGTTTGTACCTAGGGATGTGCAACATGGGTGTGTGTGGACGTGTGTAATAAAGTATGTACAAACGAAGACGTGTGTGTGGACGTGTGCGTGTAAACAAGACCATGAGTGTGTGTACGACAGAGGTATGTAAACTTTAACTTATACATGGTATGTACATGGAAAGATATTTACATGTGTGTGTGTGTGTGTATGTGTGTGTGTGTGTGTATAGAGTGGGCGTTTGTAGGTATTAATAAGAGGTATATGTATAAGCATTTGATGGAAAGTAATCGTGGGTGTGTGTGAGTGGGCGTGCGTGGGCGTGAATCATGGCGGTGGTATAAGACGTGGTGAAACAATGAGTGAGTGAGTGAGGTAAGCGAGCGTGGGGGGAGGTTGTGAAACTGGGCTTCTGTGTCTGTTGTGTGTTGGACCAAAGGTGTCGTGTGCGTGAAGGTATTTTACATTGAATAAACCAGATCTCGAGGGGCATGGGTGGGCATGGGCATCGGTGGGTAGTGATGTCTGGGATTTAGGAAGGTACAGTCTAAGCCACGTATATGCCATACAGACTGGCTGCCTCGAAATCCCCCCCCCACCCCTCCCCCCCCCTTAACCTCCAGAAAAACACAAAACCGGGGAATTAATCGGTGGTCAGCCAAGGTGTAAGGTCAATGATTATAACCCTCGATCACCTTAATATAGATAGGTTTTAGAAACATAAGAAAGATTATAGTTATTTATCCATGCTAACCTATTCGAGAGTAAGGGTTCATTTTACACTGGAGTTTGGGATTTGGATAATTAAGTAACGTCCTAGTAATTGGGATAATTAATTAATAGGATTTTATACTCTATCATCATCATCATCATCATCATCATCATCATCATCATCATCATCATCATCATCATCACATTACATCATTATTCATTTTCTTCTTCGTTTCATCATTATTATTATTATTTATACTGTTCTATTCTTTCCACTTTATCTCGGCATCGCTTGTCTGCACACACACACACACACACACACACACACACAGTCTTGAGGTAGCATAACATTCACTTTTAGTACAGTACGCATATATGAATACACATCCATGTTATAGATACATATATGTATAAATATCTGTAAATATTCATACACACATACATATATGGCTTTCCTTATCTAGTAAGTTATATATATGCAGGTACTCAACTATGTAACCCGGACGAGCCACCTCTCTCACCACTACGTAACCCTAACGTAACACGCCTCTCTCTCTCTCACCTACTTTACATTACGTTAATTTGCATTAATTTGTTGCATGGGCGTCCGAGATGTGGGTGGTGGTGACCGGGTGGTGGGCGTGGCTCCTCTCCGGTGGGCGTGGCGTTCTCACACTCCTGAAAAGGTATTGATGGGTCTGGAGAGTTTGTGAACGCTGCTCTCTCTCTCTCTCTCTCTCTCTCTCTCTATCTCTCATTGATAAAAAAATACACGTGATCTGCGTAAAAAATTATCTCCATATAACATTAAACCTAATAATAAAACTACCAATTACCATACTAGTCTAGAACTACCTAAATGCCTCGTTAAGTTGTAATTAATGACGTATAGCTAATGATTATAGAAATTATATAGATAACTATTACTGTAGCTATAATTCAACAACAAAACTATATTTCTAATTAGTATAGCAGTTATTAAACATCGTCTAAATATAAATTAACATCAATATAGCTTTTATTAATTATAGTTTAGATAGGATTATATAATTATTATTAACTTTAGACTCGCATGATGACAGAGGCCTTATGATGCAAGAATACAGTATAGTGGTGTGGCAGTCAGCATCTCTAGGCACGACAAGGTCAAAAAAATGAAAGCACAAATGTCTAAAAAAAAATACAAAAGCATATATTCCTACTGATGATATATTTTTAAAGCCTCATCTGATAAATATTAGGAATCTCTCAGTTTCTCTCTCTATCTCTCTTTCTTTACCTATCTCTCTAAATATCTCTGCCATCTATCTATCTCCTTGTCTTGATATATAAAAAAACAAAAAAAACGAGAAAGAGAGAGAGAAAGAGACACAAAAAGAGAGACAACCAGACATAAAGACAATTCCCAAAGACCAGTTCCACTATAACCTACAACCAGTCAGCTACCAGTACCACTTAACAACTCAATCCCAGACAACAGCACTAAAGTCTCCTCTTTTAGGTCGAGTCTTACCGAAATCACCTTCCTGGGTATGGTACCGGAGCCTATTTCACACGGGTATACGGGGTAGGTGGGGACGAGGGGGGGGGTGGCGGGGGTTATGGTTGTATGCCTGGATTCGGTAATGGAGGTGGGAAAGAGGGCGGGTTATTCACGTGTTCCGGATATGGTATTGGGAGTGGTTGTGTATAGGAACCGCAGGTATGGTTAAGTAAGTGCATAAATTTTGTAAGGGGAAAGTATATGAGTTTGGTGTATTTACGAGGTGGTGAGAGACAGGCTGAGTGATGTAGGAGGAACCTAGTTAGTGTAGGCCCGTTTTTTTTTGAGGCGTTTTCTTTGGTTGTCTTTCTCTACAGGTACCTTTTCTGTCTTTTTTTTTTTTTTTCGTGGCCTCTTTTCACAGCTGCCCTTCTCAGGTAGCCGTTACAGGTGTCTTACTCAGGTGTTCTGCTTGGGTGTCCTTCCTATGTATTCTTCACAGGTGTCCCCTCTTAATTACTTTCCACAGATGTCCCTCTCATCTACTGCCAACAAGCAAGCGCCCTATTTAAAAGCCCTCTATAAGCTTCCTTCTCAGGTGCTCTTCTCAGGTAACTTTGGACAGGGTGAGGCAAGGGTCATCACCTCTTGAAGCAGACTAAAGAGGACAGTGACCACCTTCCTTCTTAGAGCTCCGTGTAATGTTTACGTCTGGTTAGTGATAATCCTTCTTCTCTTTCATAGTGAGAATAATACATTTAATATCGAGTCTCAACAAAGTTTTCACTATTGGTGGATTTTGATCAATGTTTTGTAAGATATTTCAGGCAAAGGAATGTTTAATTTTGTTACGTATGTCGTCCCGATGAATGTTTGTGTGTTTTTATGTCCGACAAATTCTAAAAACAGACTTTCTTGGACTCAATGTGGACACTTAACTTTCGTCTCTCCACATGTCTTCCATGTTCCCCCCCTCTCTGGTCTGGGAGGCCGTCCACTTCACCCCTCCTAAACGCGTCTGGTGATGCCCATAAAAGATTTTTCGAGCATTGAAGAATAGAATTTACTCACTTGAGCTGCTCTCTCACTGCCTTTATTTGGAAACTTTAGTATTTACTGCTCCCGAGGCTTTGTGTTGAGTGAGACAGGAGGGCGGGAAGCTCCGACTCATCAGTGGACGACCAGTCAGCCTGGGGAGAGAGAGACACCTGTCGGCCTCCACGCTAACTAGCCCACACCTGTAGACAGTTACCTAGTCTTGTATTAGTGTAATATGAACAATCTTACTTTTTATAAACTACAGTACGTGTTTTGCCTCTTCAAGCCTCTTCCAGTGTAATGAAAGGCAGGAGGAAACAAGACCAGATACAATAATATATTTTACCTCCATTTACCTATGACCTAAATTCTATGCAACAGCCGATCTTAATAGGGCCCAGTTTTAATAGGGCAAAGTTCTAATAGGGCCCAGTACCAATAGGCTCCAGTCGCAATAAGACCCAGTCATAATAGGGCTCAGTTAAATTGTGTGTTCCTATTTAGTTCCTTTTATACTAATTTCTCGTTATTCATTGTCTTTTGTATAACACTTTTTTTGTTTACGTGTTATGGTGATATAAGTAGTGAAGGAATGTGCTTCTTAGTTGGCTGTGAAAGAACCAGGGAATAAATAAATGCATCGAGTGAGACAGACAAGTGAAATAGAGCGAAGGGTGTGTGTGTGAGTGTGTGTGTGTGTGTGTCTGTGTGTGTCTGTCTGTGTGTGTCTGTGTCTGTCTGTGTGTGTCTTTCTGTGTGTGTCTGTGTCTGTGTGTGTGTGTGTGCGCGTAGACTTCGTCTGTTTCAAGAGTTACTCAACCATTGTCACAAAATGCGCAATTGCGGTGAGAAATTTGTTTGTTTGTATATGTTAACACAAGAAAACAATTACAATAACAATACTAATAAAAAAAAAGTGAAAAGATAGAATTACGCTTTACCAAAATGACAACCAAACATGTTAAGGTAAGGCAGTGACAACAGTAGGTGACAACGGTGACAACGGTGACAACGGTGACAACGGTGAGGTGATCTTATAGCCTAGGGACCCGACAGGTGTTAGCATCATGTATCACGCCAGGGACTATAACACACTCCTATCACCATAAGCGCAGCACCCGACGACTGTGATGTCATGTTAGCGATTATATCAACATACCAATCAATAGTGCTACCTACTGTATGGTGTGTCGTGGATAACCTAACCTAACCTTACCTAATGGTCTCAAGTTATAGTGAACCCCCAGATCTATTGGCCTTTTGACTTAATGGACCCAAGTCTTAGTGGTTCCATCCTAGTGAGCCCAGTCTTAATGAACCCAGTCCCAATGAACCCAGTCCTAGTGAGGTCAGTCTTAGTGAACCCAGTCCTAAAACAGTAACTTAATTCAAGACACGGAACTATTTATCTACCCTGACAAGCGAAGACCAACGTGAGCTACATTAAATCTCTTACCTTCTAGTAATTCGCTTCGTTGTTGCTGTTACCTTGGCAATAAAAGGAACCTTAAGTAGCTTTATGGCTCAGGAACGAAACCCAGTAGCATCAGCGTACATCTATAGTTGTCGAAGATGATGCCGATAACGAGATGAAATGGGTGGAGTAACCAGCATCAACGCCATCTGTGAGTGTAAAGTGGCATGACTTTAGTACTTCAGTGTTATGATAATAGATGGCGCTGCTGATAGTGGCGCCATGAGGTGTAAATACTCCAAGTAATTGTTGGTGTACAGAGCATTGTAGAGAGAGAGAGAGAGAGAGAGAGAGAGAGAGAGAGAGAGATTACCGGTACCCTAATAAATCAATAGACAGATAGATTGCCTGATAGATGACTATAGACAGAAAGAAACATACAAAGATAGACAGGTAAACAAATATATAGAAAATAGATCGACAGATATTGACAGTAATAAAGAAAACACCTATAATAAAAAATATAGTTATTAATATTAAGGTGGAATTTATTGTCACTATCACTCCTGAAGATGCAACAGGTTATCACTATCACGACTACTACTAAACACTACTAACATCAGCCTAGCAATGTGACCTCGTCCGGCTTTCAAAACTTACGGTACTAAACGTCTCCTGCATACTAAACTGCCAGCTTATAAAGTAGTAAATACCACATACCGAAGCTTGAATGTTGTTTGGTCACGGTGTACCTAATTGTCGCCATGGTAAAGGTCTATATGGTTTAGCTGGGATTATGGTACTCGTTGGTATTGGTGGTATTGGTGGTATTAATGTGTGTATCTGTGGTATTTTGGTATGTGATGTTATTCTCTGCTTTGCGCTTCACATGAGTCATTTTTTTTATAAGTTTCGGAAGGAGACGAACTACGAAAGACAAGAAGGATTAAATTCTCTTTTAATTCCTCTTCTTTAGATTATTTATAGTAACAGGGAATCAGATCCTGTTATATATACATTCCACATCCATCCTTACCTCATACACATTCATAAATTCTATAAAAAAAAAGAATAACATGAAATTACATCCTCAGGTAATGTAAGTTTTATCATTAAACATAAAATATAAGGAAATAATATCATCTGATTTAACAATAACATGTTAATTATACTAATTAACATGTATACCACCTTTCAGAAGGGTAATTACTCTCTTGGTTTTTGTTGATGAATTTTCGTCAGTCAATTAGAGTCAAAATTAGTGGCGATATCATGTCTCTGTTCAACCATGCGGGAAATTAGTTGAATATAAAAACAATTGCTGAAGGTGTGTGTGTGTGTGTGTGTGTATATGTGTGTGTGTGTGTATGTGTGTGTGTGTGTGTTATAGAGTAAGTTTTTGTGAGTGTTTTAAAGGTGAGGGAGAAAGAGGGAAACAGATGTAAATATAAATAAATGAATTAATAAGAAAGGAAGAAGGAGGAAGGAAATTAGTTAGAGAAATAACCTATAGTGAGGAAAGAGACAGAGAGAGAAAGAAGGATTAGAACACACACACACACACACACACACACACACACACACACAGACAGAAGACGTAAAAATGCTAATGGATGAATAAAACAAAGAAAATAAATGAATAATAAAAAACTAAGACATAATGAAAGAAAAGAAGAAAGAAGGAGGACAGAAATCACGAATAAAAAAAAATTAAAAACACTCGAGAAGGAACAAAAATCTCACAACTTGAAAGAAAGAAAAAATTATACATGAAATCAGAAAGACGTGATAGAAGAATATATGAGGGAGAGAAGAAGGAAGAGAGGAAGAGGGGAAGAGAGAAGAGGAGTGAGTGAGAAAGAGAAATGAAACTGCCTCTACTGATAATCTTCATACCTGGTCGTCGTAATGAGTGACCTGAGATCGTCAAATTACAGGTGTGAGTATAAATCATGCTCACCTGGACACGCCTCCCTACCTCATAACACTGAATTACATTGTTAGCCAAAAAAAATATATATCACTCTCAAAGCTAAACTAGGATTATCCTTTTAGTTGATTATCATGCTTAAAGCTTAGAATAACTTTGAAGGTTATTGAAGGAGATTGCATGACTGTTCTGAATTACAGGTGTACAGTAGGTGTGAGAATCAGATGTATAAATGAGTATCAAGACTCAGGTGATATTTATTATTTGTTATTAGTGTTTGTGCTGTTGTTGTTGTGTGTTGTGATGTTGATGTGAGTTGATGATGATGTTGATGTTGACGTTGTTGTTGTTATAGCAAGATTACACTGTGTACTACGGGTTATATCTTCCTAGGCAGGGAAAGGTGTACTGTGTGTCATACGTAATGTAAGACCCATCCCCTCCGCTACCCTCACTACCCACACTGAAATATGAGTGTAAAAAAAGTGTAACATTGGGTACATGTCATCCACCGCCCCCTCCCTCACCCCCCTGCACCGCCCCTCCCTCCCCCACCTCTCCCTGCCCCACACCTCTCCCTGCCCCGTTTCACGCTCACTTCCATCGCCCATCCCTCCACTCCCTGCCCCACCCCTCCCTCCCTCACCCGCTTCACCCTCACCTATCCCACCCTCCACCACCCTTCCCTCCCCCATCACTGAGTCATAATTCCCATCATAGTCAAATTAAACCTCCCGAAGAAGAATGTTTCTATCATTACAAACATCAATGAAAATATTACCTGTAGTGTTTTTTCCTGAAGATACAAATTACCTTTCAGTTGTCTGTGTTCTGATGTTAATAATTACGCTGAATCACTGTATTTATTCACTTAATATCAAACACTCTTCCCGTTATATATATATCTTACGTTCACTACCATTGTTCACATCAACAATTGAGTTTCGTGTAAGTCATTCCCAAGTACAGAGTAAATGTAATTATGGTCATGACAGACGAGCGTTATGAAGTGTAATTTTCTCTCGCTAAGGGACGAATTACATAATGCACTCCATGTCATTATGAAGTGCAGGTTATCTAATACCTAAATTCAACTTTAATGCTGAAATGTTGTGGTGTTGCTAAGATGCCGTGAACACACACACACACACACACACACACACACACACACACACACACACACACACAACACACACACACACACACACACACACACACGTATAAAGTAACATCCACAGTGTCATTTATCATCCAACAATCAAACAACAGAACCACGTCTTGTTCAGGGAAGAGTCAAGTCATGGATCAGACCTGAAGCTTTGTTGTTTTTCTTTGTTTAGAAATACAACGAAAACAACAACTAATAATAATAACAATAATAATAATAATAATAATAATATTGTAAAGGACATAAATCATATCATATTATAGAATATTACAAGTCTAATATATAAAATAGTACCCCTATAATAATTACACATATATATAAATAGCCGTAAAATATTATCCACATTGCAACAGATGAAATAATATCTACTATTTTGATAAGATAAATAAAATAACCACAGCATAACAGAGACAGTGTGGTGATGGGAGACGAGAGGACCTTGTATAAGTAAAACCAGACCGCCCCCGAGCGACACTCACTTGTTATGTTCACCATCGTCGAGTGAGTGTGTTCGAGAGACGCTCCAGGCACTTACCACACTGTGTCGTGAAACGTGATGTATGAGACGTGATCATTGGGGAGGGAGTGAGTGGGGGGGGGTTAATGATATGTGTCACGTAAAGTATGAAACAAGTGTCTCTCGTGATGCATGAATGTACGTGACACTTGAAGCAATAACAAGTGTTGTGTGGAGTATGAAACGTGACACGCTATGCCAATGACACGTGTTATATGACTCATGACACAAGGCACGAGTCTTATATGGATCACATAACCTCCAGGGCCATGAAACAAGCGCCACTTAATGTACTGTAAAAAGAGCTACATCTTATGCGAAACAAGACCCTGAAGACGTGAAACACAGGTCACGTGAGGTATGAAACAAGTGCAATCTAATGGATCACTGTCATCTGGCGGCCATGAAGTAAACACTATGTTATGGAGGAAAGTTAACCCCACTGTGGGAAGACATATATACCTTATGTATGAACCTTTGCCTTAAGGGCTGCCAGGCTACCTCAGGGTCACTGTAGCTTTGTGTTTATTTGGGGCGTTGTTTTGGGCACAGGTAAATCTAATTCAGAAAGGATACACTAATTGTTAAAATCTAGGTAGGTAAGTCTTCTGTGGCTATATCTCTCATAAACACTATATTTCACCATATTTCTGTCCTCACTGTATATTCACCCTCGTCGTCATCACATATATACATCCTCTCTGCTACTACCACACCTCCACCCTGTCTCTACCACCCCACCCACCACCACACAAATACCACTACACTTCCACCCTCACCACCATCACACAGTGACCCCCAGCGGGCGCCTGACACCGCACGTCCCCGGGTCTCGTCACAATCATAAACACCAACAAGGAACACTGTGGGACTCAAAATAACACCTTGAGGAACCCCGGGATTACAAAGTACACAGAATCATCGTTCTCGCCCCTGCCGTTACATACTTTCTAGTGTAATCTCTAAGTGCAATCTCCGAGCAATTTTCTCTCGAGTGTCAAGGATGTGTGGCTTAAAAGGACGGGTCGGCTCGTCTGTGGGTAGAGTTATCACAGGAGGATCTCTTGAGGGTTGTGTTATACATGAAAATCCCCTTTTATCTTCTGTAAGTGGTGTTGTCTATGAACCCCGGGAGACACTACTCTGACATGTGGTTTGTAGGGAGAAGAGTTTAGGTCTCTCTCTCTCTCTCTCTTTAAATTTAACACCTGACTTATTATACCTGATAAAACATAAACCATCAACAACAAAATGAAATAGGAAGATGATAAACCTGTTCTCGGTTTGACTATATGACCAATTTCCTATAAAAAAAAAAGTTTATTTCTCATAACTCTAGATTAATTACTCTCTTCAGCCGAATAAAGTTAAGAAAACATTAAAAAGATGATACTGAAGCAAACAATGAAACACAACACTGAAGCAAACATAAACCATCAACTCTTTTGTTTAATTATTAAGTTTTATCTTTCTAATTCATGTCTTTTATTGAGTTTATCTTGTCTTCATGTTTCTCTCGTTATCTTTGTCATCTTAAAATGTTATCATGTCCTTAATTACTTCTCAACGTTGTTATCTTACCGCTTATCACTATCAAGGCTTCGTTGTTCATCTTGTTTATCGTGTGATATCTTGGTTAGGAAGGTAACAAGGATTCTTTGTTTTTAGTTCTTTAATTTTTATACAACTTGTCAACATATATTTTACCCACGTGGACACACACACACACACACACACACACACACACACACACACATTTCCTTATTTTTTTGTTCCTTTCCTCACATTTTCCTATTTCTTATTTCTATCTTCATATTCTTAGATTTAATGTCAGATTATCTTTCATTTCATTCTTATTCATTCTCTTGTGTTTCCATATTTTTCCTCTTTACTTGTGTGTGTATTTAAGAGGACAATAATCATAATTTTTACATATTACGTCACAGTTAAACGTAAGATAAGAAAATCAACGAATATCAAAATAAGTGAATCCTGGAATGTGTCATAGAAAACCAGTCAGTCAAGATGCCATCCCTCTTCTGTTTTGTTTATTTTCCTTGTTTTTTTTCTTTCCTTTATTTGTTTCTTTCTTACTTAAGTTTTTTTTTGTTTCGTCTTTTGTTTTATTTAATTATATATATTGTTCGTTTATCATTTTAATATTGTATTGTTTTTATTTTTGTTTGTTCTCGTTTTTTTCTCTCTGATTCTGTCTGTCTGTCTGTCTGTCTGTCTGTCTCTTTTAATAGTTACCTCTCTCTCTCTCTCTCTCTCTCTCTCTCTCTCTCTCTCTTACCCCCTCCCCATGTCTCTCTCCTACTCCCTACCATCTCCCTCTCTCTTTTTTTACTCCCTATCCTTCTCTCTATCTCTCCCTCTCTCTCTCATATATCAACAATTAAAAAAAAAAGTACATCGAGTCTCCCATTGGACAGGAACCAGTTAAGGCAGCAGGGTACTATGCATATAAACACAGAAATGACGGGAACGTGTTTTACATAACAAATGGCTCTCACTTCTAATAAACAAACGCCTATTATAAATTAGCTCGAAGGTCTAAGTTTTGATAATGAGGACTCCCCCACACGCTGAGGTTCTGGTAACACTGAGTTCTGGTCTAGTTTGGTGTTCTGGTAGCAGTGGTTTTGAGTCTAATTTGGTGTTCTGGTAACATTTGCTTTTTTTCTATATTTTGGGTTCTGGTAACATTTGATTCTGGTCTAGTTTGGGTCCTGGTAACGACCTGGTCTATAGTCTGGGTTGTGGTAACACTGGGTTCTGGTCTAATAAAGGTTCTAGTAACACTTGGTTCTGGCAATACTTAATTCTGGTCTTGTTGTGGTCTGGCCTGAATGAATTTAGGTCAACCTGGGGTCTAGCTTGGATGGAGTGTGGATTAGCTGGGGTTGTGGTCTTGGTGGGGTTGTGGTCTTGGTGGGGTTGTGGTCTTAGTGGGGTTGTGGTCTTGGTGGGGTTGTGATCTTGCTAGGGCTGTGGTCTTGATAGGGTTGTGGTCTTGCTAGGGCTGTGGTCTTGCTGGGGTTGTGGTCTTGCTAAAGTTGTGGTCTTGCTGGGGTTGTGGTCTTGCTAAAGTTGTGGTCTTGCTAAAGTTGTGGTCTTGCTAAAGGGTGGTCTTGTCTAAGTTGTGGTCTTGCTGGGGTTGTGGTCTTGCTGGGGTTGTGGTCTTGCTTAAAGTTGTGGTCTTGTTGTTGGCTGTTGTGGTCTTGCTGGGGTTGTGGTCTTGCTGGGGTTGTGGTCTTGCTGGGGTTGTGGTCTTGCTGGGGTTGTGGTCTTGCTAAAGTTGTGGTCTTGCTAAAGTTGTTGTCTTGCTGGGGTTGTGGTCTTGCTAAAGTTGTGGTCTTGCTAAAGTTGTGGTTTTGCTAAAGTTGTGGTCTTGCTGGGGTTGTGGTCTTGCTAAAGTTGTGGTCTTGCTAAAGTTGTGGTCTTTCTGGGGTTGTAGTATCGATGGTATTTGGCTTGGTTAGGATAGATTAGGTTAGGTTATGTTAAGTTTATTTAAGTACAGTTCTGTTAGCATAGGTTAGGTTACGTTAGGTTAGATTAGGTTAGGATAGATTAGGTTAGGTTATGTTAAGTTTATTTAAGCACAGTTCTATTAGCATAGGTTAGGTTACGTTAGGTTAGATTAGGTTAGGATAGGTTAGGTTAGGTTAAGATTGGATAGGTTAAGGTAGGTTAAGTTCCACCCAGTTTAGATGTCAGTACCATACAGATGATAAAGGAGACAGTCTTAAATTAGGAGAAAATTGAACCACCAACACCACCACTATTACCACCTAATCAAAGACGACCTCCAGCCACTACCACCACTACGAATTGCACCATAGTCGTAGGAGGAGTTATCTATCCAAGGAACTTTGAGTAATCACCGCCTTCAGTCCACTACGACAGGTCTATTAAGATCTATAGAGATTTTCATTCTCTTCGCTCCCGGCCGTCAGCTGTCGGTAGCCAGAGCGCCACTCCCCGAACCTCACTGGATAATACAGACCCGGGAAAGACCCTCCACGCCGCCAAATGACACGGCCTCCCATCGTGTTATTACAGTGTTATCTTCAGAGTGTTATTTGGCCGTGTTATCTTCCGATCCAATCAAGTACACGACTGAGGACCCCCAGTTTCGCCTGCACATTGTCCACGTTCTCAATAACCACCTGCGCTCCTCGTCCGTGTGTCCTGGGGCGCCCCTGCTGGGTGCTCGTGATCTATGCCTCCGCCACCCTCTAATCCACCGCCCCTGTCCGCACGCCACTCCACGCCACGGCCGCAGTCCCCCCATCAGGAGCTGCGGAAAACTCCTCTTGAGATAAGGCCGCCCGCGGTGTCTCGACCCTGTGGTGTATGAGATGTAGGGGCCATTGTGTTTACAAGGGAGGGGGACGAGGCTACGGGGGAGGGAGCAAGGCTGTGGGGGAGGGGGCAAGGCTACGGGGGAGGGGAGCGAGGCTACGGGGGAGAGGAGGGTTAGGTTACGAGGGTGGGGGGGAGAGGCTACGGTGCGCGCGTTTTTGTGGTCCTTAAAGGTAAACTAAATTATTATTTCTTGAGGCACTGAAGCACAAATCTGACCTTATCATTATATTGACTTGTGGGACGAAAAGTGATACTATTTGGAATATCTTGGTAAACTACTTTATAATGTATGGTACTTAAAGGTCAACTACGTAATTGGTTGATAATCAAACATTAGACGAGGAGCTTTAGTGTTTTATGATGGTCGTAATTACTTATTTAGACATGTAGGGTAGTTAAATATGAAAAGGTCTGTCTGTCTGTCTGTTTGTCTGTCTGTCTGTTGCGTAAGACTAATACGTTGAGTTACAAACTTCTTTACTTATTTCATGCTTCGTGGGAATCACTATAGTTATGAAATATTGCACAATAGACAAGAAAAACCAGTAGTGAGGATTCGTATTGCATGTTGCAGAGGTCAAGGCGATGCAGAGTGGTACGACCCTCATATATCATGTACCAGATTAGTTTTTTTTCAGAAATGTAGAATGATGATGTGAAATGGTGTGTGTGTGTGTGTGTGTGTGTGTGTGTGTGTGTGTGTGTGTGTGTGTGTGTGTGTGTGTGTGTGTGTGTGTAACAATTTGTTCTCGTATTTTCCAGGACTTTATGTGGGAAGGAAGGAAAAGGAGGGGGTCAGAGATGGGTGGGGGAAGGATGGAGAGGTAGAGGAGGAGAGGTTGATGTGAGTAAGGGAGAAAAGGGGGTAGTCGGGTCAGGGTGGGAAAGACGGGGTAGGGGGAGGGTGGAGTGGGATGAAGGGTAGGGGTTGGGGAGGGTGGTGAAGGGGGGTGGTAAGGGAGGGAAAGATGGGGGTAGGAGGGAGGACAGAGAGAAAGAGAAAGATGGGGTAGGAGGGAGAATAGAGAGGGAGAGATAAGGGGGTGTATGAGGAAGATATAACAACATATAATTCCTAATATTCATGGATAATCTTTGTATGTCTCTTCTTTTTCCCGTTTCTTTACACACACACACGTACTGTATTCCTAGACTCAGATAAGACAATAAATATCAAAACTTTGGATATGTTTTACTCTGGCCGTAACTCCTATCAACATCTTCCGTCCATCTGTCATTTCTCGGTTTATATTCCATTTTCGAGATAACAAGAACATTAAACCAAGAACATTAAACCAAATAAACCACTCACTCATCAAGCATCTTTTCGGCCTCTTCGGTATCAAGGGGCGAGAAGCGTAATCAATATACGGTACAGATATCATCTAGATAGGTAGCTGGGAGTCTTTCGTGGCTTTACCAAATTTAGAACCTAATTCATTCAGAGATTTATAAACACCTTCTTCCCGGGACCAACCAGGACAAAAGAATACCTCCGGACTAGAGCTCCATGTATCTCAGTGCTCAGAGGCTCCCTGAAGTCATCTTGCTGTTAACTTTGGCTGTGTTGTGGTGGTGACAGGGGACAGTACACACGATCCCCGCACACAATGTCGGTCGTCCGTCTTGGCCAACGTTGAAGCTGTGCTCGAGCCGTCGGGACTGAATTAAGCAATGCCATGACTTCGTTTAACGACATTGTTGACTTTGAATGTCGTACATGATTTCCGCCTGAGATACTACAGATGACGGAAGGGAGTTCACTGTGTTGATCTGTTGTCGCATTGTTGCAGACAACCGTGGTATGAAATGTGAATAAGAGTCGTGAGTCGGAGGACCATCTCGACACTGAGGACCTGTGGGCTGAGGTAAGTGAATAACAATGAATCCTAGATGACCAGCAGGAAATATCTAACGTGAGGAGCTCTTACTACTGACAGACAGGCTCTCGTTACCTCCTCCACGATGGACTGGTCACAATGTAGTCCTGTGATGGAGTCAGTGAGGCTGTTTGAGATACAAGTGTCCACCAGGGTGACCCCCATAGTCAACAATGGATAATGTACCCCTGTACTGTAGAAGCTCTGAGGCGCTCGGGAAGAATTTCCATAAAGAATTCGTTGGGTGTTACTCGGGAAGACAGAATGTAGGTAACATGATATGGGAAGCCTTACAGGTACCTAATCCTCCTGGGTACAGACAAGAACTTGACGGGCAGGTACATGCCGTCATGGGCATCAAGATCACCTGCTCTTTCTTCCATCCTCATTACGCTGCTAATCTGATTTTCAAGGATGGCGGTGATGGCGCTACAAGCCACAGGTGCACCAAGCAGGACGTTATCAGTAGGGCTGAGGGCTCGGGCTCCCGGCAAGACGCCCATCACTTGGTCGATGATGGATTAGCCAGACGAGATAATTTCAGATTTGCAAGGATTGGGGAAGAGTCTTAGAGACTCCCAGTGCCTCCACCTGATGGGAAGATTCTCAATCAAAGCTTCTGCCGTACCTGCCACAGCTTACTGGATGATCTGCGGTTTCTATTGTTGTCTGGTAAAAAAAGGGGACTCCCCTTGTCAGACGCTTTCCTTAATATATGCCCTCATGTCCTCTGAACACGAGAGCCCAGCTGAGACAATGGTTAGGAAGTTGGGGAAGTGAAATCTGTCAGCTCTGATTATACAGTGTTTATATTTCAATACTCTGGGTCTCCACAGAGATACAAAACCTTAGAGGATTGGTTAAAGCAGCCCAAGAATGTTTAGAGTGGAGGACTGTGGTCGTCATCCCTCACATATGAGGACGACACTCTGATTGATTGATTGAGTGATATTTCAATCAGGATAACAACACTTCCTAGGACCAGCACCACCTTAACCAGCCTAGAGACACAGTAAAGCTGACGGAGTGAAAACCAAGCCCAGGTCAGCACGAGCCTGACGAGGTGTGGCCGCTCACAGGTCCTGGTTCAACAGGTATTGTGTACCACCACACAATACCTACTACTCCACAATGCCTCGGGGAATTGGAGGCCTAAGCGTGACACTATCTCCTCACTACCTGGCGACCCGTGGGAGATACAATATGCAGCATTTATCTCTAAGAAGGACGAGGTCATACTGGCTGCAGCTGAGAAGTACAGGAAATTTTGCATCGGTCTCCAAGAATAAAAAAAGAAACGATGATAGTGAATAATATTTAGCCTTTCTGGTATTAACGAAGACGATAACATTTAGATATATTTCTTAAAACTGTGGCATCTATTTGATTTCTATTAATAAGGTTTAAAAACTGCATAATAAGAGTACAAGAGCAAATTTCTGAAACTCATTTATATATTTGGTTTTTACTTTACATAATAATGAGAATCTGTTAATATATATCTCATTCTATCTATTCTCTAATGATTTTTCTCTCTCTTTATACGTGGGCAGGTGGGGTGGGGTAGGGTGAGGTGGGGTGGGGTGGGGTGGGGTGGGGTGGGGTGGGGTGGGCGTAGGAGGAGGTAGATTACAAGTGTTCATGTATCTCCCACTGAAAACCCCAACAACAAGATCACTATAATTACAAAAGAAGCAGAAATAATGCCAACTAAATATAAATAACATGTTTCTTGGTTAGGTTAGGTTAGGTTAGGTTTGGTTAGGTTAGGTTAGTACTCACACAGTTATTACGATCCTTAAGTCCAAATCTTCCAGTTTTCCAGTTATTGTCAGCGCCACACAGGTCAACACTCACCTGTACTGACACACTTACAGGTCACACTTAAGCTACTGTTACTCTCAACGCAAAGGGGAAATATTTTCTTTATTATTATTGAAGTCATCTGAGAGCTGACCAGTTTTTTTATGGACGTAATATTTTCAGGAATTTATTTAGACTTTGAGCGTCGACTGAACTTTGCTTGGTCATGACTCCGACTTTTAATACTACAAACTTATATAGGTCATCACTATGGGAGGGGGGAGACACACACACACACACACACACACACACACACACACACACACACACACACACACACACACACAGCCTCCAGCAGCAAAGAACCCAGTGCTGGTCGGCTCCCATGTGACCCATCACTACAACGTCTTATCTATCAACACAAAAGGTAAGACACACAGTTTACAACATCTTCCCGACATTCTCATCACATGAACTTCACCACGTATAATGTTCCCAGTAGCTGAGTCACAGGTTACTCAACTCCCCGCCAAGTTTTTTTTTTTTTTATATTATCACTCCACCGGTTCACACAATTACCATGTCATAAGAATCATCAATATTTATTTTTATATTCATTTTTACACCGAATTCTTAATATTAAAACCTATTATTACTGAATGATTTACACGTCACCAGGAACCAACATACATTATACATAGTTTGTACATCTTCCCCGCATACTTTATCAACACTTATCTCTGACACACCACCATCATCCCCCCTACCTCCTCCCTAACCCTCCCGACCTTCTTCAGCGCCTCCCACAGGTCTCTCATCCTCCAGGCACTTCGGTAGCCCCTCCGTCACCCAGCCGATCCGTAACCCTTATTTAAATACCAGATATCTTCAAGGTTTTCCCACGGGAATTGTGTCGAGCGGGTACAGTATTTTGACATGTGATGGCGTGCGTCAAGACTGTGTCCCGGTGTTGACTGTGGTATGATGAGGTCCTGAGGCGGTGTGTTTGTTGAGAGAGAGAGAGAGAGAGAGAGAGAGAGAGAGAGAGAGAGAGAGAGAGAGAGAGAGAAAGAGAGAGAGGCTGACATAAATAACTAAACACCTAAAAGCAAAAAAAAAATGGAAAAAAAAAGATGATTTACTTTACATACAAAAAAAAAACAGAGAGATAACGATATTAATATTTAGACAAATATACACATCAAGAGATAGAGAGAAGGAGAGACATTAGAGAACACAATTCATCATAACTTATTACCTGTCGTGTTTTATGAATGAAGATAACTGAACTCCCCCCCCTTCACCCCGAGAAGTGCTGAGTCACGCCATAGTAATCAGCTGTATAAACAAAAACATACAGGAATTGTCTCTTCATTCATAAAACCTGTGAAATGTATCAGTGTCATGTGTACCTATGACCCAGCGTATTATAGGTTAGGTTAGGTTAGGTTAGGTTAGGTTAGCTTTAATCGTCACCTGATAATGTCTCATAATCACATGGATGATCTAATGGCAATATGGTTGAGATTATTTTTAAACCTATAATTCACCTGAAGAAAATTAATAGAACGCTTATAATTATACACCTCAGTCATCAAACATCATTAAATTTACAAAATCTCGTGATGTTTACAGAGTCACTTGAGGAAATTATACATCCAAAACATCACCATCATCCCCCACATCATCATCATTCATTATATAACATTATAACACAGATCCGTGGATAGAATGATAATGACTATGTATATAATATCCATTGCGCTACATTCCTGACCAATTTTACCTCCAACTCTAGGTCACAGAGCATACCGTTATATACAAGATAATAAGAGGGAGTAGATGCTTCCTTGGGTGGTTTTGTCAATACGTATACACTATCGTCAAGGGCCATTGTAACCAGCCTGTACTTTGAGACGACATCTTTGATAATATTAGAAAAAGAATGAAAAAGAAAATAGATCTAAAATACAATGTAAAATCAAATACACGTAAACAGCGTAAAGAAAACAGTAGAGAATTATATTTAACTTTAGAAAATTCGTAGATGTTATAAATTCACTACTTTTTGGTGGCGATAAATACATTTTTTACTGTGATATTAGAATTAGTTTTAGTCAGAATTCTACTCGAAGAACCAGGAAGTCGATTTTTATTTTACCTTTAGTCGATCTAAGAATAAATGTCTAATTAATAGTTTTAGTCTTAACGAAATCTTGATCATATACTTGGGGACATTAGTGTGGTACTTTTTACACGACATTCAGTTACCGGTAGAATCTAATTTACAAAACTCTGAAAATTTACTTTTACGTTTTGCTTCAAGTTGGTCAGGTTATTGATACGATATCTAATTAGTACTTATTATGTGAGGATAAGTGGGGCCTAGAAGACAACACTAGCCAAATAATAAAACAATTTGGCGGAGGAACATCTGATGACTCTGCTATGAAGCCCCATTTTACTTTTATTTACCTTACCATTAAGATCAACATTCTGGGCTGTAAGAGATGGTCCTATGTTCCTTCAGCCTCTACCGGGACCCTAAACATCTTACAGTATAGATCAAAAGTCCAACGCCTCTATCAGCCTCACAACACCCAAACCACAAGCTCGGCAAACTAGTGTCCTCGGTAAACCAGATGTCCAACAAAGCCATTATGCTCCTATGACAATCGACGGACACAAACTCGTTAAAATCCCCTATAATTAATTTCCATCTCGGACATCCATAACCTATAGTTTACCTCCCGCCAGACGTCGAACAGGACAGCAGCAGCCTTCGTGTTGCCAAAATCGAGTAAAGTCCTCATTTCATGGGTTTATACCAAGAGGTGCAAAAAAGGGCCCATCAGGAGATTAGGGTCAGGTCTATAGTCCCTCTTCGTGTACCTCGAGGGTGGTGGGTTGTCGTCTGATCATGGCAAAGTGGAGTGAAGGATGTCATCTGATCGTGGCAAAGTGGAGTGAAGGATGTCGTCTGATCGTGGCAAAGTGGAGTGGAGGATGTCATCTGATCATGGCAAAGTGGAGTGGAGGATGTCGTCTGATCGTGGCAAAGTGGAGTGGAGGATGTCGTCTGATCGTGGCAAAGTGGAGTGAAGGATGTCGTCTGATCGTGGCAAAGTGGAGTGGAGGATGTCATCTGATCGTGGCAAAGTGGAGTGAAGGATGTCATCTGTTCGTGGCAAAGTGGAGTGACATGATCCGGTTACAGTGAAATTCTGACATGTGGGTAAAGACTTCTTGTATGATACGACGGCTATAGCAAAACTGACATACTGACATGTTAAGGTATAAAATCATCTATCACCTGTCAGATTCATAATTGTTCTTCTTTACCACTGACAACCTCAATTATAGTGTCTTGAACCTTCTATTTGGTAACCATTGCTATAACATCAGAGAGGATATAGTTTGCACTCATGATAAGACAAAACATATATGAACCTCTTGATACACTTTAGTATATGTCCTTCAAATCAACTAATATATAATCCACACCTTTGAATAATAAAACCACCAAAGATTTAAATGTTCCACTCCTTCGCCTTGCCAGTTAACTTTAAAAGACCCTTCTTGGGATACTATTTTCCCTACTGTCAACTCCAATTACTTATCTACGGGCAAAGCTGATACTACTACAACCACCTCATTCCACAACACACAATTTACTATGAAACGTTACCTGATGACCCCTGTAAACGCATTAGTGAAGGGGGGGTTGCACATTAGCCAACATAAGGCCTCTTCTTACACACTCAATACCCATTCATACATAAATAGTGATACTGAGAGACAAGAGTTACCACAGAGGGTAGAAGAACACGTTTACTCAACTGCATCTACCTGGGACCACTACAAGAGTATGAGGGAATGCATTGTTTTTGTCTCCTGTAAAAGATAATTTGAGGCAGGAGGTGAAGCAGTTGTCGGTGCTGCCTGGAGAAGCAAGAAGCACCAATAGAGGATGACTGAGGCCCCGTCCCATGAAGGAGGACGGGGAGGAGGAGGAGGAGAAACAAAAAAGGAGAAAGGGTTAATAAAAGAGAATGAAGAGGAGGAGGAGGAGGAATAGAGGACAAGAAAGAGGAGGGGAATGAAAAAATTACAAGAAAAAAGATACTGAGGAGAATTCGAAGAAAGATGATAAAAAGGAAATTGAATTGGAAGAAGAGAAAGGAAAGAAGAGAACGAAAATGAGAAGGACTCAAGATTCACTAAAGATATCAGAAAAAGATAAAAGGCTAGTGTGTGTGCGTGTGTGTGTGTGCGTGTGTGCGTGTGCGTGTGTGTGTGTGTGTGTGTGTGTGTGTGTGTGTGTGTGTGTGTGTGTGTGTGTGTGTGTGTGTGTGTGTGTGTGTGTGTGTGTGTGTGTGTGTGTGTGTGTGTGTGTGTGTGTGTGTGTGTGCAAGCCAGAGAGAGAAAAAAGAGAGAGTTAGAGAAAAAAAAAGATATATTTATTGATGACTTTTGTTTTTGTAGCGTCACCTGAGTCCTGTAATGACACGGTAACACTGGATACCTGTGTGATACCTTTGTGGGTGTCCCTTGCCGCCGCCACATCTCTCCCTCCGCCTTCCCTCGCCTCACTCGCCTTCCTCGCCTCACTCGCCTCACTCCGCCTCCTCGCGCCTCCTCGTCTTCCTCGCCTCACTTGCCTTCCTCGTCTTCCTCGCCTCACTCGCCTCCCTCCCTCTCCATCGTCTCTCACCAACTCCCTCCATCAACTCTACGTTCCTCAACATCACCCCTCCTGACCCCCGCCATCCTACATCCTCCTCATCCTCCCCCTGACGATTCTAAATTCTACTCCTATCCTTTGCCTATCCTATAATACTATCGCCATCACCTCTACCCCCTTATCCCATCTCCCTCCCTACCACCTCTCTCACCATCTCTCAATTATCACCATCACTTTAAAACCTATCACCATTCCACCTCTCCCATCCCACCACCAACCCATCCTATCCCCTCATCCTTCCCATCACTACACCATTTATTCCCGTCCACTCTCCTTACCCTTCCCACCATCATTATCTCTTCCCTTACCTTCACCATTACTATAATCATCCTTCCCTATTCTCTCCATCATCATCATCACTATCCTCCATCACCATCATCACCAAAAGGGTTGCATTCGTGTCTTAAATTAGGTCAGGTCAGGTTAGGTCAGGTCAGATCAGGTCAGGTTAGGTCTACAACAAACATATCAGTCCTCGCATTACGACCTTCAATACTCACTGCTTCTGTTGCCAGGTAAAGTTTCACATAGATGATAGTGTATTTAATATCATGATAACTTCAGTAAGTGGGTTTATAATCTACGTCAACCAGAGAAGTGAGTCAGTGATTGTAGACTAAGGTGTTGTAGAAGAATTAATTATTTTCTATTATTGATTTAAAACTACAGGTAACTTTGTAAGTGTTTATTTTATTTAGTTTTGGAGCTAACCACATCCCGGCCCCATCATCACTATTACCACCATCATCATCATCATTACCACCCCTACTGAGCCTTACCACCACCACAACCACAATCCACCATCATCATCATCATCACCACCACTACCACCACCATCATCACCACCATCTCTCCTCACTTTCCATTCAAGCTCTACTCTTCCCCTTTTCTCACCATCCCTCACCATCCCAACCTCATCTACGTCTACCCTACCATCATCCTTGATACCTTCACCATCTACCACCACCACCACAATCCACCTACCACCACCACAATCCCTACCTTCACCCAGCTACCACTATCCCTGTCCCCTACCTCACTTAACCAACCACCATTACAACTTGTGTGACCCTCAACCCCCTCCTTCCCTCCTCTCTCCCCCATCCCTCCTCCCCCCACCACTACTAGCCATCCAGGTAGGCATCTGGTGAGCGTGAATACCTGGATGTTGATTGATATTGAACCATGAGATTACCTGTGAGAGAGAGAGAGAGAAATCCCAAGATCATTAAAATGCATCAGAGGGTTCCACGCTGGCACGCTTAACACTCCATACAAGAACGCCATTGAAATACTCCTCCAGCGAGAATCTCACTCAAGCATATAAGACTAAGCTACTTAAAATGTCTGTGTGTTAAGCCTGTTGTCTGTTACTTATACCTGCTAGCTGTTACTTATACCTTCAGGGAGTATTATTATTTCTTGGTTGTTACTTGGATATTATAGAAGCTATTGAGAATTACGTAATCCTGGGTGTTACTTAGTTATGGTTGTTACTTAGGCATTCTAGATGTTACTTAGATATCATGAGTTGTTTTTTAGCTTCTGGAAGTTACGTAGTACTGAGTGTTAGTTAGTTATGAGTGTTACTTAAGCCTAGATACTCTCAGTGTTACTTGAGTGTTACTTGAAAGTTTAATGACCGATGAAAATACCTTATTATAATGTTCCAGTGTGTTTATGTGTTTAGATATATAATCCTATTTTAGCTTTCAGTAACTTCAAGAGTTCCATTACTTAAAAAAACGATCACAAGACCTCCATGATGTGAATATATCCTTAAACATTCTCAAGATGTGTTCAATTTCCAAGTGATATTCGTGATAGATTGAATGCACGATTAACTAGAGTCTTATAGAAAGATTGGTTACCCTCTCTACTCACTACCAAGAACTATAAGACTTGAATGATCTTTTTTTTTGTAGTTATCACTCTATGTAAATCATCAATAAATCGCCTAAATAATAATTCTGGGTCATCTTACCTTCAACCACACACTGAATATATATATCTTCCGCGCTGAAGGGAAAAAAAAAGGGTAAATTAATCAAAGAGTAGATTGATCAGCAAAGGAAATTGTATCGCTATCACGGAGTTGATCTTTCCAGCAGAACAACACGTAAGGCATACAGCAGCCCCCCCCCCCCAACACACAGACATACCCTAAGGGACCCAAAGAATGCACACAAACCCTCGAAAAATATGTCCGTCCGTAGAGTCTGTCCCCCCAGCCAACTAACATTTGCCTGGAGAGCGGAAGAGGTACAGACATACTAAAAATACCAGGAACCACCACCACCATCACCACCATCACAGCCTCCTCAACGTTATGCATCACCTGCAGCTGATCGTGACGAACGCCCAGACTCAAGAACGTGAGGAATCCATCCCAGCAACCTAACCTGCCCACCCCATAGCACCCGCGGACCCTCTCATAACTCTCCCGGTGATTTTCAAAAGTCTTCTGCCGGCAGTTCTGCGTCGTGTGGTGGCCATGGCCATTCTTCAGACGTCTTTAGGGGCTTCTTGCATAGCTTTCTCGCTAGGTATTAATTTACCCGTTTTGTTGGGCCTTAATTTGGCTACTTTCTTGTTATATAATTTGACAACTTTCATAGGATCTTAATTGTAAGTTTTCATAGGGTCGAATTCCATAGTTTACTTGTACTTAATTTCACTATTTCCCTTCGTTCATAAATTAGCAATATCTTTTATTATCCCAAAATTTATAGCTTTCTTTGGTCTTGCTTTCATAGCTTTCTCGATTCCTAGTTTAAGAGGTTAGTTGACACCTGATTTGACAGCTTCCGTGGCTCGTGATGTGACAGCTTGTAAGGTCCTCGTCTGATACCTTTTGTGATTCGTGTCATGGACGTCTTCAGCTTGAATCTTGTGCCTTATCTTAAAATAGACATTGACAACTTTATGCTTTATGCTGTTGTCATGGGTGTGTTGATTCTGTTAAGTGTGTTGATGGTGCTATTGAGTGTGTTGATGGTGCTGTTGAGTGCGTTGATGATTTTGTTGAGTGTGTTGATGATTCTGTTGAGTGTGTTGATGGTGCTGTTGAGTGTGTTGATGATTCTGTTGAGTGTGTTGATTCTGTTGAGTGTGTTGATGGTGCTGTTGAGTGTGTTAATGATTCTGTTAAGTGTGTTGATGTGTTGATGGTGCTGTTGAGTGTGTTGATGGTGCTGTTGAGTGTGTTGATGATTCTGTTGAGTGTGTTGATGGTGCTATTAAGTGTGTTGATGGTTCTGTTAAGGGTGTTGATGATTATGTTGAGTGTGTTGATGGTGCTGTTAAGTGTGTTGATGGTGCTGTTGAGTGTGTTGATGGTTCTTTTGAGTGTGTTGATGGTTCTTTTGAGTGTGTTGATGGTTTTTTGAGTGTGTTGATGGTTCTGTTGAGTGTGTTGATTCTTATGTTCGGGTTTCTAATCTCACTATATCGAGTTCTCATATAACATAATGTTGGATCAAATAACGGTTATGAGCGTGGGCAGATATGTGGGTAGGTGTGAGGGCAGGTGTATGGGCAGGTGTGTGGGCAGGGGTGAGCTGGGCAGGGGTGGGCTGGGCAGGTGTGAGCTGGGCAGGTGTGGGCAGCTGGGCAGGGGTGAGGCTGGGCAGGTGTGGCTGGGCAGGGGTGAGCTGGGCAGGTGAGCTGGGCAGGTGTGAGCTGGGCAGGGGTGAGTGTGGGCAGGTGTGAGCGTGGTCGGGTGTGAGCTGGGCAGGTGTAATAATACCTGTAGTGGTCAGAGTGAGGCGAAATAGCGTTGAACTGAGCTGCAGGGGGATGGGGCGGGAGGTGGGGGTGAGGGGTAGAAGGAGGTAATGGAGGCGGCGAAGAAGGAGGGACGATGTTGTGGGCGTCGGGCGTCGACGGTGGGTGGGTGGGCGGACTGGAGGCTGCGGGAGACGCCTGCGGGTGGTCGTGATGGGCGGGCCTCGTGCCGTATCATCAGGCACAGGTCCCAGGGGGGTCTCGGTGCCCCGAGGGGCGGCCTGGCGTGCACCCCTCACGCCGCCGTCCACCACCGACCACACGCGAGCCACGCCCCTCATAAGCCATTTCCTGCCGCCTCCTCCATCCTTAACTTCCATCTCCCCTTCACCTAAACCATCAAAATCCTATATACCAGTTAGCTCCTGAAGAAGGAGGAACCCCACTCCTCCCCACCACCCCAACAGGAAGTGTTCGTGGCAGCTGCATCTCGCCAGCACCACCGTCGACGCCGCCCTCAGGAGTCGCCTGGTGGGGTGATTACCTCGGACATGATGTGGGGAGTCTTCGGGGGCCGCGGTGGCTGCCATTACCCAACTTTTCAATATAGAGAGGAATGCAGATCCATGTAGTTTTGTCCATCTCGCTGGATAATTGGAGGAAGGCAGCTGAGGCTTCGTGTGAGATAGGAATTCGTGTGTTATAGGAGAATAGTTTGAGGACGTGAGGCGATGGCTGTATGTTGTGGCCACGACTTGGAGGATCTGATCCGTTGACACCATCATGTGAAAGAACAGAACTGTCGAAGTAATGACCTGTAAAAACTGGTCCGTCTAAACAATGACCTGTAAGAACTGATCCGTCTAAACAATGACCTGTAAGAACTATTCCGTCCAAACAATGACCTGTAAGAACTGATCTGTCTAAACAATGACCTGTAAGAACTGATCCGTCTAAGTAATGACCTGTAAGAACTGATCCTAACTGATGATCCAGTAGAACTATCCAGACCTAGAACTGATTCTAAACAATGACCTGTAGAACTGACTGTAAATCAGTCAGAAACAATGAATCATCTGATCTGTGAACTATTCAGAATCAATGATCATTCTAAACAAGGAACTATTCAAACAATGTAATCTGTGAACTATTAAAAACATGAACTAGGCATCCATCCCATCCACCTCTCACCACCATCTTCCTTCTTCCTCACCACCACACCCCTTCTCCACCACTTCCACTACTAACCCCTCCACCACCTCCACTACTACCCTTTCTCCACCCCCTCTCTCTTATAATAACACCTCCTCTCCACTACACCACCACGCCAATTCCCTCCCTAAACCCTTCCACTTCCTCACCCCCCTCCCGTAGACCTCCCCCACTCCTCACTCCCTCCTAAGACCGTCCACCTCTCACCCCCTTACACCCTTCCACTCCCACTCCCCTCCCTAAGACCGCCCCATTCTCTCCCTTAGACCTCCCATTCTCACCTCCTTAGACCTCCCCATTCCTCACTCTCCCCTTAGACTGCCCTCCACTCTCTCCTTAGACCTCCCCATTCCCTCACTCCTCCTTAGACCTCCTCCCCTCCTCCCCTCCCTAAGACCGCCCCACTCCCTCACCCTCCCTTAGACCTCCCACCTCACCCTTCCCTTAGACCGCCCTACCTCACCTCCCTTAGACCGCCCCACTCCTCACTCCTCCCTAGACCTCCCACTCCCTCACTCCTTTAGACCCTCCCATCCTCCTTATGAACTAGCTCGTCCTCCCGTCAGACAGTGAGGTATTTATCACCCTACTGGAGGAGTTTTTCGCTCAACTCAGCCCCTTGGTCCGTCAGTATAACTCCCACACGTCGTACTCTGTCACCTTGATCACGGTCAGGGTCGTACACACACACACACACACACACACACACACACACACACACACACACACACACACACACACACCTGTTGGGTTCACTCAATGGTCATTTACACCTGATACACTACTATTACCTTTGTCTCAAACACCTGTCTTGCTCACCTGGCGTCGTGCACCTGTCGTATTCATCTCCACATACATCGTGAATGAATGACCCATAATAAGTGAAGGTGGGGAGGTGCACTGGGGAAGGGGGTGAGGTGGGGGGAGGTGCACAGTGAGAGGTAGGAGAGGAATGGAAGAAATGGAGAGGGGTATAAGAGGGCCTCTGCTTATGACAGTTTTACCAACTCTTCCAACACTTATGAGGAAGATTATAACTGAAGATAAGTAAGATTTAATGATCTTTTTCTCACACGCACTTGAGGGGTTGTATGACCTAGAGGAAGATTATTTTAATACTTCGTTAATTATGAGAGAGATTTATCTTTATTCTTTATACATTGTATTTTATGGAGCCTATAGTCTTGTTTATCTGTTTTTTTTTTTTCATTTCTATATAAAAGGTTGTGTTCGTTCATACGTTCAGTGCTGTGTTCGTTTTTGTGTTCGTTCATGTGTTCGCTCCTCCGTTCGTTCTTTCATTGATACTTTCTTTCCTCTGTTCGTTCGTTCATTCATTCTTTCCTCTGTTCGTTCGTTCATTGATACTTTCTTTCCTCCGTTCGTTCGTTCGCCCATACGTTCATTCCTTCGTTCGTTCGTTTAAGATTACTAAATTTGAAGAAATAGAGAGAAAGAGAGATAAAATATGTAAACAAAGGAGAAATTAACAATAAATACATAACAATAACAAAAATAATTAAGAAAAGTAAGAAATAGAAAAAGTGAAGAAAAACAGAATATAAAAATACCGATAAAACACAATGAAAAATCCGAGGAAGAGAGGAGAGAGAGAGAATACCCGTAATAAAGACAACAAAGAAACGAAGATCAACAAGACCTCTCAATAACACACAGCCGACCTCCTCAGCCTCTACCTCCCTCCAGCCTCTACCTCACCCTCCAGCCTCTACCTCACCCTCCAGCCTCTACCTCACCCTCCAGCCTCCCTCAGCCCTCCCCCAGCCTCTACCTCACCCTCCAGCCTCTACCTCTCCAGCCTCTACCTCCCCTCCAGCCTCTACCTCACCTCCAGCCTCCCTCACCCTAGCCTCACCTCACCCTCCAGTCTCTACCTCCCTCCAGCCTCCTCACCCTCCAGCCTCTACTCCTCCAGCCTCTACCTCACCTCCAGCCTCTACCTCACCTCCAGCCTCCTCACCCTCCAGCCTCACCTCACCTCACGCTTACTCCCCTCCAGCCTCTACCTCCCCCTCCAGCCTTCCTCCCTCCAGCCTCTCCTCCCTCGCTCTCTCCAGCCTTCACCCTCAGCCTCCCCTCCTCCCTCTCCCTCCCTCCCTCCCTCCCCATCCCTCTCCATCCTTCTCCCTGTGGGATTGATTCTAAGAAGTTCCCAGTCATATCCTCAGGGTCTTGAGTTGGGGGAGGTAACGAGATGGATGGGTGGATGAGATGGATGATGAGGATGGGGGGATGGGGAGGTTAGGAGGAGCTTGAGTGATGGGAGGTTAGGATAGAGAGGGTGGGGGGGAGTGTTTGGGGAGGAGAAGAGGAGGAGATGGGATGGGAGGATAGAGAAGGAAGAGTGTAGGATAGAGGAGGAGGTGAGGTGATGGGAGGAGGGAAGTGAGAGGGGGGATGGAGGAGAGTGAAGGGAAGGAGGAATAGTAGAGGAGGATAATGAAGGGGTAGGTATGAGAGGGAAGGGACGGATAGGAAGAGGAGGAAGGAATAAGGGAGTGGTGTTAGAGAGGAAGGGGACCGGATAGTGGAAGAGGAGGAAGAGGAATGAAGGGGTAGTACAGGAGAAAATGAAGGGGGATAGTAGGATAAGGAGGGGGGATAGGAGGGGATAAAGGGGTGGAGTGTAGGACAACACAGGTTAACAAGAGCCTGAGGCCCCACTGACCAGGTCATTGGTGGTTCAAGGCAGATGTTAAGGAGTGTCCAGAGGAGTGACAGCTGGAGGAGGACAGCTGAGTGAGTGACAGCTGAGTGAGACAGCTGAGTGAGTGACAGCTGGAGGAGGACAGCTGAGGAGTGAAGGCTGAGGAGACAGCTGGAGTGAGTGACAGCTGAGTAGTGACAGCTGAGTGAGTGACAGCTGAGTGAGTGACAGCTGAGGAGCGACAGCTGAGAGTGACAGCTGAGTGAGTGACAGCTGAGTGAGTGACAGCTGAGTGAGTGACAGTGAGTGACAGCTGAGTGAGTGACAGCAGTGTGAGGACAGCTGAGTGGAGTGACACAGGAGACAGCTGAGGAGGACAGCTGAGGAGGACAGCGAGTGAGTGACAGGAGAGTGACAGCTGGAGGAGACAGCTGAGTGAGGACAGGTGTGAGTGGAGCTAGGAGTGGAGAAGGAGGAGTGAGGACAGCAGGTGAGTGACAGCTGAGTGAGGACAGCAGGGAGGACAGTGTGAGTGACAGCTGAGTGGAGGACAAGTGAGTAGTGAAGCAGTGTGTGTGACGTATTGGTAACATCTATAGACGGTCCATTCTATCGCTGCCACTGGCGATAGAGAGACATAACAAGATAACAATACTACTATAACAACATCCACACTAGGTTATATATGAACTATAGACTCGTATAATTCTTCTATAATATCATCTTATTATAATGGGAATTAATTATTGATTATATAATTATCTTCAACAAAATTAATTGATGTTTATGTATGAAATAAAATATTCTGTAATCCTATTGGTGGAAAATTGGTCAATAATCGGTTTTAATTGGTCAACAGGTAAACGGGAAGGTGAATTACTATTGACGTGATTAGGTAAGACAGGAAGCTTCAAACGAGTGGGAGAGAGATGGAGTTGGTGGGGGTGGTGGGATGGTGTAGTATGGTGATGGTGTAATGGTGATGGTGAGTATGGTGATGGTGTTGTGTGGTGATGGTGGGATAGTGATGGTGTAGTATGGTGATGGTAGTATGGGATGGTATAGTGATGGTGAGAGGATGGTGTAGTATGGTGATGGGTAGGTATGGTGATGGTGAGGTATAGTGATGGTGTAAGGTGATGGTGTTGTGGGTGAGTAGTATGGTGATGGTAGTATGGTGATGGTGTAGTAGGATGGTGAGATGGTGATGGGTGTGTTGGTGATGGGTGGTGATGGGTAGTATGGTGATGGAGAGATGGTAGTTAGGTGATGGTGGAGTGGATGGTGAAGATGGTGATGGTGAGTAGGATGGTGAGGGGTGATGAGATGGTGATGGTGTTATGGTGATGGTAGTATGGTGATGGGATATAAGTGATGGTGTAGTATGGTGATGGTGTGGTATGGTGATGGTGTGGTATGGTGATGGTGTGGTATGGTGATGGTGGAGTATGGTGATGGTGTAGTATGGTGATGGTGTTGTGTATGGTGATGGTGTGAGTATGGTGATGGTGTGTGTGGTGATGGTGTTATAGTGATGGTGTAGTATGGTGATGGTGTTGTGTGGTGGTGGGTATGGTGATGGTGTAGTATGGTGATGGTGTGGTATGGGTGATGGTGTAGTATGGTGATGGTGTGTGGTATAGTGGTGGTGTGGTGTATGGTGATGGTGTAGTGTATGGTGATGGTGGATATGGTGATGGTGTTGTGGTGATGGTGGAGTATGGTGATGGTGTAGTATGGTGATGGTGTAGTATGGTGATAGTGTGAATATGGTGGTGTGGTATGGTGATGGTGTTGTGGTGATGGTGGGTATGGTGATGGTGTAGTATGGTGATGGTGTGGTATGGTGATGGTGTAGTATGGTGATGGTGGAGTATGGTGATGGTGTGGTGGTGATGGTGTGGTGGGTGATGGTGTGGTATGGTGATGGTGGGTGTATGTTGATGGTAGATATGGTGATGGTGTGGTATGGTGAAGTATGGTGATGGTGTGGTATGGTGGTGTGAGTATGGTGATGGTGTGGTATGGTGATGGTGTGGTATGGTGGTGTAGTATGGTGATGGTGTGAGGTATGGTGATGGTGTGGTATGGTGGTGTAGTATGGTGATGGTGTAGTATGGTGATGGTGTGGTATGGTGATGGTGTAGTTTGATTATGGTGGTTATTATGTGATGGTGTAGTATGGTGATGGTGTAGTATAGTGATGGTGTTGTGGTGATGTGGGTATGGTGGTGATGTAGTATGGTGATGGTGTGGTATAGTGATGGTGTGGTATGGTGTTGGAGTATGGTGATGGTTAGTATGGTGATGGTGTAGTATGGTGATGGTGTGGTATGGTGATGGATTATGGTGATGGTAGTATGGTGATGGTGTAGTATGGTGATGGTGTAGTATGGTGATGGTGTAGTATGGTGATGGTGTGGTATAGTGATGGTGTGGTATGGTGATGTGTGTTGGTGATGGTGTGATTATGGTGATGGTGTAGTATAATGGTTGTGTATGATGGTGTAGTATGGTGATGGTGTGGTATGGTGATGGTGTAGTATGGTGATGGTGTAGTATAGTGATGGTGTAGTATGGTGATGGTGTTGTGTGGTGATGGTGGAGTATGGTGATGGTGTAGTATGGTGATGGTGTATGTTGATGGTAGTATGGTGATGGAGTGTATTGATGGTGTAATTGATGAGGTGATGGTGTATGGTGATGGTGTGATGGTGATGGTGGTATGAAGCGTGGTGTGGTATAGTGATGGTGTGGTATGGTGATGGTGTGGTATAGTGATGGTGTAGTATAGTGATGGTGTAGTATGGTGATGGTGTAGTATGGTGATGGTGTGGTATGGTGAGTTGGTTGTTATGGTGGTGGGTATGGTGGTGTGGTATGGTGATGGTGTGAGTATGGTGATGGTGTAGTATGGTGATGGTGTAGTATGGTGATGGTGTAGTATGGTGATGGTGTAGTATGGTGATGGTGTAGTATGGTGATGGTGTAGTATGGTGATGGTGGTGGTGATGGTGTGGTAATGGTGTGGTATAGTGATGGTGGTATTATGGTGATGGTGTAGTATGGTGATGGTGTAGTATGGTGATGGTGTATGGTGATGATTGGTATGGTGATGTATGGTGATGGTGTAGTATGGTGATGGTGTATGTGTGGTGATGGTGGGTATGGTGATGGTGTAGTATGGTGATTGTAGTATAGTGGTGTAGTATGGTGGTGTGATATGGTGATGGTGTGGTATAGTGTTGAAATTGATGGTGTATGGTGATGGTGTGGTATGGTGATGGTGTAGTATGGTGTGTATGTTATGGTGTTTTATTTACGTATTATCAGTATGTGGTGTATATTTCCGTGGGTTATGTTGTTTAATATGTTGTGAGTGTATGTTGATATGTTGAGTATACTGTTAAGTGTTATGGGTGTATGTTGAGTATACTGTTAAGTGTTATGGGTGTATGTTGAGTATACTGTTAAGTGTTATGGGTGTATGTTGAGTATACTGTCAAGTGTTATGGGTTGTATGTTGGTATACTGTTAAGTGTTATGGGTGTATGTTGAGTATACTGTTAGTGTTATGGGTGTATGTTAGTATACTAGTGTTATGGGTGTATGTTGGTATACTGTTGGTGTTATGGGTGTATGTTGAGTATACTGTTAAGTGTTATGGGTGTATGTTGAGTATACTGTTAAGTGTTATGGGTGTATGTTGAGTATGTTGAGTATACTGTTAAGTGTTATGGGTGTATGTTGAGTATACTGTTAAGTGTTATGGGTGTATGTTGAGTATACTGTTAAGTGTTATGGGTGTATGTTGGTATACTGTTAAGTGTTATGGGTGTATGTTGAGTATACTGTTAAGTGTTATGGTGTCAGTGTAGAGAAGGGCAACTGTGTATGTTTGGTTTAGGAGGACCGTTTATGGGTTAGACGTTGGTAAGTTACTGTTTTGAAGCTGTTTGTGTTGGGGTGTTGGGGAGGTGGGGTGTTGGGGTGTTGGGGAGGAGGTGGGGGTGTTGGGGAGGTGGGGAGGTGGGGTGTTGGGGTGTTGGGGAGGTGGGGGTGGTGGGGTGTTGGGGTGTTGGGGTGTTGGGGAGTTGGGGTGTTGGGGAGTTGGGGTGTAGGGGAGGTGGGGTGTTGGGGTGATGGGGAGTTGGGGGAGTTGGGAGTGTTATGAGTTCAAGGTTATCATGACTATAAACGTATTCTTTTACACACACACACACACACACACACACACACACACACACACACACACACACACACACACAGACGCCCAAGTTCACAAGATTATGGATCCCTTCGTCTCCCTCCCCATGACGTCACTTGTGTTTACTCTGGTGCATCATGGGAACCTTACGCTGGACGACACAATGTAAACAAGACCCACTACGTGACGCCTCGCCTCTTATGTTTACAGCTGGGAGACGGTGAACGTGACCAGCAACCACAGTTAAGTGTATTTAATTAATTTTCTATTGAGAAGAAAGTTAGTGTCGGGTGTTAAGTCTCATTGAGGAGTTGTTAAATCAAATATAGGTCTGTTGATACTATTGAGAGGCACGATACTGGTACTCTCTACCTCTATGAGCTATCGTACATAAGAGGCAATGTTAATGTACCAACCCGGATTATGTTATCGTTCTCGGAATATAAGATGTAATATTTAAATCCTCAGTTACATAATTACGCGATTATTATAGATGTAAATTTTCTTCTCCGAGGGACCAAGTCATCGTCAACTTACATCCACACGCTGCTAGATCCCCCACCACAGTCTTGGGTCATAAGCTTCTACTAACCTTACTAGGAGAGCTCACCAACCTTCCTAAAGTCATTACTCATATATCTATTAACCTATTTATCTTCTCTATGGCTTTTTTTTATCTCAGGGTATCCAATCTGAGGGTCAAATTCCATAATTCTCAGTGCCGGAAAAGTGGCCACCATTCCTGACTAATTTACAAGAACGTGAACACCTACAGCAGTCATTGTCCTCTCCAACTTGCGGCCTTCATACTGAGTCTAAAAATGTATTTGAATATTATAAACAAAAACAATATTATTAGTTGCACGATTTTATTTTTGTCTTTATTTTTTTAATCTGTTTTTACTTCAGGTATCAGTTAAGACCAGAGGTGTATGGCGTCACCTGTGTCTCTGTTACGAAGCGAGGAAGAGTAGAGAGAGAGACACTCAGTTGACACTCCCCTTCACCTCACCAGCATGTCAGGGTAGCAACACTGAAAGGGTTTCGTGTGGTTGCAATGAGAAAACGGAGTCGTGCGCTTGCGATGCTACTAGAGAAGTGTCTGGTCTCAAAACTACGAGAGGGTCATTTTTTTTTTTTTTTTTTTTAAATATCACAAGGTGGCTTGTGAGTCACAGGCATCATAAAGTACAAAAGCTGCCACAGGTTGTGGCAGCTTTTGTACTTTATGGGGAGTAATTATATTAATACTGACCCAGACATACAGCACACTCACTGAGGCCAATTCAAAATTTGACCATTCGGAAACAATTACCTGTATAATGAAGTTGGAATTTCTAAATTTAATAAATGATGGGTAATGGATAGTGTTCAGTATAGTGATGATGGATGGTGTTAAGTGTAGTGATGACGGGTGGTGTTATATGTAGTGATGATGGATGGTGTTAAGTATAGTGATGACGGGTGGTGTTATATGTAGTGATGATGGATGGTGTTAAGTGTAGTGATGATGGATGGTGTTAAGTATAGTGATGACGGGTGGTGTTATATGTAGTGATGATGGATGGTGTTAAGTGTAGTGATGATGGATGGTGTTAAGTATAGTGATGATGGATGGTGTTAAGTATAGTGATGATGGATGGTGTTAAGTATAGTGATGATGGATGGTGTTATATGTAATGATGATGGTGTGTATATGTGCGCACAGGGTAGTGTAATGCATGTAGTGTGGCAGCATTTTACGTTAATGTTAAGGTGAAAGCACTACTTGACCCCTCTCTTTTTCAGCTACCGCCGCTGGCTAGCCCTCGTGGCGAACAGGGAAGCAGCCTTGAGTTAGTCTTACCCTGCCAGTACACAGCCTCTTCACCATAGAGACTCCTGCTGTGTTTCCTCGTGGACACACAAGCGGATTAACCTTGGTAGGTATAAGGCTACGGGAGTGTTTCTCAGGTGTACAGTCTCATTACCACTCGTGTCATAAACCACCTACTTGATGATGTGACTCCATGTTGGTGACCCGGCTGTGTGATGTATGTATGTAGGTCAAGTATGTTGAGAGTCTTCTTGGTGTATGTTGAGAGTCTTCTTGGTGTATATTGAGAGTCTTATTGGTGTATGTTGAGAGTCTTATTGGTATATGTTGAGAGTCTTCTTGGTGTATATTGAGAGTCTTATTGGTGTATGTTGAGAGTCTTATTGGTATATGTTGAGAGTCTTCTTGGTGTATATTGAGAGTCTTATTGGTCTCGAATACCTTCATTCCCACAAAGAGAGAGATAGAGACTCACCCCGTTGCCTCACTTATTTGTCCCTCCTTAACCAGTGTCACTACCCCCACCACCACCTAGGTTCGGGGACAGTGTTGATACTTTCTGTGTTAAGTATAGCCAAATAGAGTGTATCTGTCTGTCATGATTTTACGATGGTTAGATAAGAATTGGTGGTAGTTTAATCTTGCCACTAGCTGTTGCCTACACACGTATACAAGGGTCAGTGAACTATTGCAAAGATCGAGTCATTAGTACAGTACAGTAAGCACACATCTCTATATCTGGGACAGGGGAACGTGGAAGCCCTCAGTCTCAACCATGGCCTTCAGATACCGCCAGTCAACTGATTATTATTTACGTGGTAGAAAGATTCGCTTCACTGATGGAGATTCGGTGATATATTCTTACGATAATTTCACCAGTCCGTCACGAATAAAAGGGAAGCGTTAAGTCTTCGTAGTGGTCGTATGTGTGACGTACTTCAAGATCGTATTGTACGTCTGGTAGTGAAGGAAGTAATGAAAGAAATGAAAAAAAAAAATTACCTTCATCCTCTACTGCTGCCACACGTCATGCTTCTAGCCTCCTGGGATGCACTTGTATGAGGAAGCTCCACCGTGTCCCCTACCTCATCTCCCTCACACCCCAGCCATCATTACCTCCCTCACAACATCGTGGCGGAGGTGACGGTGTCTGGTCATGTTTCACCGGCACGTCTTAGGTCATTGAAACAGGTAATGACTCTTATGGACAAATTAAAATTAGTAAACAAATTTATAAACAACAATTGTCAGGTTCAGATATGACTAAAAAATATACAAATGTCAGACCATATAGTGTGACCTGACCTTTATGTGGATTATGAATGAATGTGGTCATACTTTTCATGTATGTATGTATGTATGTATGTATGTATGTATGTATGTATGTATTTTACTCATTTATTTATCTACCTACCTACCTATCAACCAATCAACAAATATCACACACACACACACACACACACACACACACACACACACACATACACATACACACACACACACACACACACACACACACACACACACACAGAGTCTATTCCAGTATTCTACCTCCCACTCGTGACGATGATTCGCTGTTACCTGCACGATGCCCTGTGTCCCCTTAACGCTGGGGCACATAACCTACTTTTTTACCTCCACACCTGCTAGATATCATCATACTTTTAATTCAGGTCACATCAGGTCACCAGACGACCCCATGAACCAGAGAAGAAGTACGTAGTTGTTAAGGAGTGTGTGTGTGTGTGTGTGTGTGTGTGTGTGTGTGTGTTTCAAGAATATGATAATTATACAGTGAAATATTCGTAAAGTATAACGTATCAGATTATTTATGTTTGTTTATTATATTATTTTATTAAATGACAAGTTAACGAATTCTTATCAAAACTTGGCGGACATAGTTAAGCTTCACTAAATTCTCTCTTGTAAAACCAGACCCAGCGAAGGTTACCTCTACCACCGTCACACGCTGACTGCTACTGGATCACTCAGCCACTGCCGTGTCCTCTGATCTCGATACCGATTACTGAAATTGACTATTGGGAGCGGCCGCGTCTGGTAGTGATCGCGGGGGATGAAGGGAACAAGGTGATGCAATTACAAGGTTTGGCCCCCAGGTGAGTGATTTGGTTGGGCACGTCGCATTTCCCACGGGAGCCTCCGCTGACCGCTACCCCGCAGCGTCTCAGCCTGTGTGTGAACTGCCCTGAGTCTAGATTCCTCGGAGACGTACGAAGGAGGCCTTAAGGACGACGTAGGGACTCTTCTGGGAGACCGTGTGAACCGCTTGAGAGAGGAATCCTGTTGGTTGTTGTGGGAGGACGAGGGAAGTGAGAGTCATGGAGGAGGGATGGAGAGAAGTCCTGGAGGGATAAGGAGAGACGTCCTTTATGAGGCGAGGACACAGGAGAAATGGCAGGTAAAGGAGGTGAAGGATGAAGGGGAAAGTAAAAAGAGGAATAGAGGGAATAACAGAGGAACAAATTATGAGGGAATTAATATCATAGAAGTGAAGTAGGTTTGGTTGAAGTTCACATGGGCCCAGATCCTAATGGACCACGACCTGGTCTGAAACCATTAGGACTGAGGCCCAGTTGGCCAGTAATCTAATGCCCCGAGGTTCAAGGGACACAATACGGATGACCTCGAGTTTAAGTGTGGAGGGAGGACGTCCTTGGAGGGGGAATAGGTTATATGTCGAACAATTTTAATAACAGTAGTCTTGTAGTGAGGGGGGGGGAGGGGGGAGGGCAGTGTAGGACAATATAGAATGAAGGAAAACACGAGATAAATAAAATGTAAAGGAACAGAATGAAACTCTGTATTGTGTAGAGGAAGAGAGAGCTGGGAATGACATAAGAGAGCACAGGTCAGGTGTGTAAGCAGAGGGCGCACAGAATGAGCATGTAAGGTAAAGATCGTGTACGATGGGCATGCTCGGAAGAGACGTGCAGGATGGTCGTGCAAGATGGGCGTGCAAAGCTGCGGGCGTGCAGGCGTGGGGGCAGGACAGCGGTCGGGTGGGGCCTCGGGGGGCGACCTGGACGCACACACATCGCTACCGTGTGCCCCCGGCCAGCACGACTTCATCAGAACCCGCTGCAATATTTTCTGATATCGTGCAATTTTCCTTTCGTTCCATTATGCAGTAAGCTTTAACATGACATTAGAGATGACGACTGATAATGCCGCTGCCTTCGTTAAAATATCCAACATAGAATGCAGTTATTTGCACCAGAATCAGATATGAGTTCAGCCCGCGGGGGTTCGAGGGAGTGGAGATGGCTTCTACAAACCCGTTTCTCGTGGCCTCTCTGCCGAGTGTTTCACATTTTATGGGTTCCTCGCCACCAATATCAGTGGTTATCTTCACTGGAATTGAAAATTGGATGTCCCAGCCATAACATACTGAGCATCAGACGCCCCGGGCTGAAGAACTCAGTATTAACAATACGGTTTATGAGGATCTTCCAGCACAGAGCCAGGCAGCTGCTTCACCCCGTGTTTACGTGTGTACATCCTCAGTTTGCAGGAAATGATGAGCCTACAGTTGAATGTCAGCTAAAGTCTAAAATTCTATCTGTGATCATATAGGAAAGGAACCTCAAGGAACTTTACTTGAAATTACTACTACTGTTGCTGTTACTGCTGCTGATGTTATTACTGCTACTTAAGGAACGCCACTATAAGAGATTACATATACACTACTGATAGTATAACATATAACTGTGATGCAGATAAAAGATAATGAGAGAATCTAGACAATACTGACATCTGTTTATCTGTACATAAAGAATATTGAACAGTGAGTCTCATTAGGTTGTCGGGCCATTATGAACAGAATTGATACATCTCACTGAACACGAAGCCCACCTTTCACTTCGTCAACTGTAAGGTAAAGTACTCAGTCTATTGTTGAGTCCATTAGAGGCACCTTATTCAGTGGCTGGCTAAAGTACTCAAACCAGCGATGATTAGGTCAGAAGGCAAGTTTATATCTGTTCGACTATAGTATAAAAATAATAAAAAAATAAATATAATTTTTTTTATAGAGGTAAACATATCTTATATAAATTGAATTAGAAACTTAGAAAAAAAAGGCTACATTTATCAATAATTAAACGATAAAGTAATTATTTATTTATTTACTTTGTGATGTACGGTATTAGGAGTAGTACACACGAGGGTATAAACTGACACCATTTAACCATTACACCACACAACAGTTATGAGTCAACCCAGGGTGGCAGACAACCCAGGGTGGCAGACAACCCAGGGGTGGTAGTCATACAACCCAGGGTGGCAGTCATACAACCCAGGGTAACAGTCATACAACCCAGGGGTGGCAGTGATACAACCCAGGGGTGGCACACAACCCAGGGTAACAGTCATACAACCCAGGGTGGCAGTCATACAACCCAGGGGTGGCAGTCATACAACCCAGGGGTGGCAGTCATACAACCCAGGGGTGGCAGTCATACAACCCAGGGGTGGCAGTCATACAACCCAGGGTGGCAGTCACGTGGGCCTTGCATCACATATCACAAAACAGTAAGATAACAAAAGATAATAAAGATACTGTAAGAAACTACAAATGTGTTTTAACAATAACAAAGTATTTAATCAACAAGGTGAACTAAACGAGACACGGCAAAGGAACACGAAGCAACGGAGCATCAATTGATCTTGCAATGAGAGTTGAACGAAGGAGATACGTGACGTTACAAAATCAATATTGCTAAACTGGTAGAGAGAGAGAGAGAGAGAGAGAAGAGAGAGAGAGAGAGAGAGAGAGATACTATGAAGACAGAATTGACACCATGACAATACAAAGCGAGACGTATACAAGATGTTGTAACGAGACGTTTGATGTGGCAAGTAACTGTTGTAATGAAACACACACACACACACACACACACACACACACACAAACCCATAAAAAACAGCAAAAAAACACAAAAAAACAAAACATCACTGCTATTGAGGTTAAGTATGAAACAAATAGGTATTTTTTTTCTATATTTTTTTGTACCCGGGAAGAAGAAAAGGTCAATAATTACTCTGTTTTTGTTTGTAATGTCAACCGTAAAGTCATGTCTCTCTCTCTCTCACAGTAACCACAGAACGATATTTCCTCACTGGTAAACTGCTGTGTAGAATCAGTGAAGGTGGTGGTGGTGGTGGTGGTGGTAGTGGTGGTGGTGGTGGTGGTGGTGGTGGTAGTGGTGGTGGTGGTGGTGGTGGTGGTGATAGTGGTGGTGGTGGTGTTTGTTAGTATGTGTGTGTGTGTGTGTGTGTGTGTGTGTAAGGGAAACACCTGGACATGAATATTAAAACATACGAACGTCACACAAACAAGTTTTTTTTTTTTTTTTATTAATGAGTTTAAACCAGGTTTTATGTTTTATCTGTAAGTAATTATTTATTTTTAGACACGTTTCTTTGATAATTATACTAATAATTATAATAATGCTAAAAGTTTAAATCTGAGAAACCATTCCTATTATAATGTATTGAGATCAGAATCCAGAATGTTGAAGACTTATGATTTAATTTATTTTTCCTTTTACTAATTAAAGAACTCATCTAATAGAGTCTCGGTGCAGTTCTGACGCCATATTGTGTCTCAAGGCTGGCAGTCTGATATGTTCTTCAACCTCTTGTTCACGAGAATAATAAGAACATATGAACAAATCTTTATTCATTCGGACAAAGAAAAACTGACAAGATAAAATTTGATTCATGCTTCTGACACGACGATGGAAATGACAAAACCTCTGACAAAAGAAAAAGAAAAATATGTTCGTTGTCATTTCCTCGATAATGAGATCACTGATTTATATTCAACTATGACCTGAAGGAGGGGGTGAAGGAGCGGCCACCTGGGATCACCGACACTCCTGAGAGGAAATAGGGACATCCTCCTAACCTAACCTAACCTAACCTACACCGTCTCAGGTAGCGTTAAGGTGTTTAATCATCAGGTGAAATAAGCTGAAGAAGGAATAATCTTCAGGTAATCTCTAATATCTTAAAGGATATAATAGAACGTATCGTATCTGACTAACTTTACAACCACAAGAAAATTGAAATTAAACTGAGATTCGTAACCACAAAAATTAACATATGAATCATCGTAACTCAGGGTCCAGGAGTGGCGCTGATCTGTGTTGACTTAATGAAAAACAGTTCCTGTGACGTTACGCTTCAAGATGGTGGATGATGATGACCCAATGCTTCGGATCCTGACGTTGTAACATAAGTAAATAATTCAGACGTGGAAGTTTCGGAGTCTCGGGTGTGTTAATGTTGTGCTTCGATTCCTGGATATTTGGGATAGGGGGTAGGTGGGGTGGGGTGGGAGGGGGTGGGGTGTAGGTGGGTGGGAGGGGTGAGGTAGGTGGGTGGGTGAGGTAGGTAGGTGGGGGGGTAGGTGGGTGAGTCAGGGTGGGTGGGTAGGTGGGTGAGTCAGGTGGGTGGGTAAGGTGGGTGGGTGGGTGGGTGAGGTAGGTGGGTGGGAGGATAAGGTAATGGGGTGGTTATGTTCGGGGAAGCACAGCGCGTCATCTGGTGCAGGTGGCGGGTGACTGCTGACCCTGTGAGCATTAATTATTACTCTTTATCAGGTGTGTGGAGACTACAGTACATTCCTACCTACCTGCACACACACACACACAGACACACACACACACACCAGCCCTGTCATAGGTTTCTTCTGGTCAGATAGACTTAGTGCCAACAGGTAGATGTCATGAGAAGACTTAGAATATCATGAAGACGTCGTTCAGTTGAGTCACTATTGTAGTCAGCCATCAATAGTAACAATGACTCATAGAAACATTGGTGAAATCAAAGGCAGATCCATGAAACTGCAAACATGGAGGAGGAGGAGGAGGAGGAGGAGGAGGAGGGGTAAGAGGAGGAAGAGGAGGAGGGGAGGAAGAAGAGGAGGAAGAGGAGGGGAGGAAGAGGAGGAGGAAGAGGAGGAGGAGGAGGAAGAAGAGGAGGAGGAGGGAGAAGAGGAGGAAGAGGAGGAGGGGAGGAAGAAGAGGAGGAAGAGGAGGGGAGGAAGAGGAGGAGGAAGAGGAGGAGGAGGAGGAAGAGGACGGGAGGAGGAGGAGCAGCCTTATACTGACTAATAAATCTGGTTTATATCACATAATTTGCCTAATATTATCTTATATTTTAACTTTTTGTAGATAAAACTCTGATAATTCACAATCTTTATGAACAAATAATATATACCAAGAATATATCAATGATTCATATTTATATTCTAGGAAATTATTATCAAACAGGTCACAACTAATTAGAAAAAAAATTGAATATTCATTTAAATTTTCGAGAACTCATGTGAATCAAAACTGAGTCAGGCATTGCTTCATGTTTGTATGGATATCCGTAGGAAAAAAAAACCCACAATAATATCGTCCTCAGCTAAACAATTTCTAGAAGCAAAATTGTTTTCTACGATTTTTTTTCCTATTATGATGCTCATCTGTTACCTTTAGGAGATAACAGCCTCAGGTGTCAGGTTGTGGTGAGTAGGGTGGGCGCGGAAGCAGTTCAAAACCACATTAATTTATTGCACCTACCACAAACCGGTGTTGAGGAGCCTCTGTGTGTGTGTGTGTCGTAGAACAATCATTCTGTGGTGTTATTGTGTTTATATTTAATTCCTTCTGGTGTTAGATTATTTGTTTAGTTTTTGTCCATTTGTTGATAATACGATCCTACTAATCTACAAGACTGGAGCCACTATCCCTATCAAGGCCACCAGCTTACACTTACAATATAACTCATGAAGAAAAGAGTTAAAGAAGTTATATTACATCTTTCTTCAATACAAAAACACACTGGACTCTGTTGAAAATTTCCCCCAATTTTCTGATAATATAAAGTTTTATTCATCTACTGAAGCTTAACATTAGTTTGTACCTAAATTATGTTGAAAATAATTTGCACATCATTTATTTATTTTTGAGTTTGTTATTATTGTTTCGTAAGTAAAAATCCTAAAAGCATATATATATATTTTTTTCGTTGGCTTATAACCCCGCCTGATTATTCACCGTGGCTAAGTTTTACAAGCATAGATAAAATGCATGTATAAGGAGACTGAATTCGTCTTTTGAGTTCGTTCCTGTCTGCTTGCGACCATCGTTGCTGGAGGTGAACCAAGCGTTGTAAACATACAGCCAAGGTCTCTCTCCTTCACATCTTCCAGGAGATCAATGGCCGATTTTGTAGGCATATATAACATGGTGTGCACAGTACCACGCTGGCTGACCATAGATGACCAACTACGTGATCATAATACATATAATAGCTTCCTATATAACCTAACCTAACCTAACCTAACCAAAACTAACCTAACCAAAACTAACCTAACCAAACCTAACCTAACAGAGCCGTGGTTTGTCCAAGGACTCCAATTATGTATGCAGTATATTATCACTTGTGTTTGGTCTGTGGCTTTGATAATTGCCTGACGATTATTCTCCCCTCTCCCCTCCCCCCCTCTTTACTCCTTCTCCTCTCTTCCCTCCCTCCCTCCTTCCCCCTGGCCACTCCCTCCTCCTTCCTCCTTCTCTCCATCTCTTCCTCTGTCTTATTTATTCCTCCATCTCCCTCCTTCTCCACCCCCTCTATCCCCCTCCCTTTCACCTCCTCTCTCTGCTTTCCTCTTTCTCTCTATTCTCCTCTCTCCTCCACCTCCTATCCCAATCCCTCTCCTCAATCCCCTCCTCCTGTTCCCCTCTCCTACTCGGCCCTCCCACCCTTCCGAAATCACAAACTTTTTGCTTTGAAACAAGTTGACCGTATTATGTGTGTGTGTGTGTGTGTGTGTGAGTGTGTGTGTGTGTGTGTGTGTGTGTGTGTGAGTAGAATTTGGTCCCTGGGGTCAAGGAAGGTCAATGGGTGTCCTTGATCTATTCAGGTTAAGTAGGTAAATAATTCCCGTAATTGAGATTCACTCGTGCCTGAATTACTAGGAGAAAATGTTCATAATAAAACAATATAACGAAGTAATTTACTGCTTAAAAACTAACACACAGTAACGTTTATAATGTCCCTGGACTTAAATAAAACACCTTGTCATTAAACACAGTAATTGATTGTTTGTTTGTTTTTAATAGTAAGCCCATGCTGTAAAATATACTCTAGATAAATAAAAAAATATATAATATATGTTATTTACGAAAACTTCTTGTTACAATACCTAGACACATCAATTTAAAATTTTATTCGTAAACAATTTCTTAAGTCAAGGTTTTCCATTTATTCTTATTGGTTGGGTCATATGAGTCAGACAGCCAATCATCAACAGTATAATATTTCTATGTATGTAGTCTATCCTGTAAATAATCATAGATGAAAAAATTAACTACAATATTTCATCCTATAAATAAAAAATACCAATCATCACATAACTCACCATACATATCTAACAAACAGTATTTAAACCAATCACAATTTTACCTTCCACTCGTTCTTTTTTCTCATTGGTTAATTCACTCGTTCTTTTTATGTGAACAAATACGGTCAACAGAAGTCACCAATCACCTCCGTTTATAAATTTCTGTTGACTATTTCGTTCGATTTTTATAAGAATGGACAATTGCTCCTATAACTCATCGACCAGTGAGCGAATACTGACGACAGGGTGAACGACCTTAAGAGAGAGAGAGAGAGAAAGAGAGAGAGAGAGAGAGAGAGAGAGAGAGAGAGAGAGAGAGAGAGAGAGAGAGAGAGAGACGTGCGAATCATCAGAAGAGCCGAGAATAATTAATCATGCATATAGTAACCACTCCATTTACTCAGGTGACTAATACACCTGTCTCCTTAGCTCTTTCTCTCTCTCTATCTCAATTTCTATAACTCTCTCTTTTTCTCCATTCCACTCTCTCTCTCTCTTTCCCTCTCACTTTTTCTTCCGTAATGTACACCTATCAACCCCACTTATAACTCACCCTCTCTATACATATACTCTCTCGTTAATATTTAGCGTTATTTACATCATCTTCTACTTAACTCCCTAAACTGACCAAAGTAACTCGTTGGGGGATGATATTTAGAATTTTAAGAAGTAAGAATTTGTGTGATCACGGCAGGTTGGAGGAAATTAAGAGTTTGAGGCAGAATTTTTTTTTTTGGGAGGGGATTATAAGAACTTGATTCTCAGGAGGCAAATTTTAGAACAAATTTAGTTTTATGGTATTTTTTTTTTGAGGGGGATGGGGATGGGGGTGGGGGTGAGGGAGTTCGAGGGGAAAATTAAGTCTCTCTGGGCAAGAATTATGTCACCCAGGGAAAAATTTGATTCCTTGGAGGTAAAAAATTTAGGGCCATCGGGCAAATATTTAAGATTCTAAATTAAGAATTAGAGTTTATAGTGCCAAAAAATTAGGTCATCCAGCCATACATTAGAGTTTCAGCAACAATCTTTAAGACATGTTACCATAATTATGACACAGGGAGTGAGGCTTAGAGCTTCCTGGGTTAGGGTTAAAGAGCTTCCTGGGTTAGGGTTAAAGAGCTTCCTGGGTTAAGGTTAAAGAGCTTCCTGGGTTAGGGTTAAAGAGCTTCCTGGGTTAGGGTTAAAGAGCTTCCTGGGTTAAGGTTAAAGAGCTTCCTGGGTTAAGATTAAAGAGCTTCCTGGGTTAAGGTTAAAGAGCTTCCTGGGTTAGGGTTAAAGAGCTTCCTGGGTTAAGGTTAAAGAGCTTCCTGGGTGTCAAGTCTCGTGGACAAGAAGAGGGTAAGAGTGAAGGTGGTGACTCAAAGGAGATTAAAAGGAAAGGTCAAAGTACATCTCTGTCTACCGCACGTGACTGGTTAAATGTACTCCAATCCTCCTCAACTCCAAACAAACCTAACCTAACCTAATCTAACGCAGCCTAACATAAACCACCTTAGCCTGATCGAATTTAACCTAACTTAGCCTAAACTAACCTGACCTGATCTAATCTAACCTAACGCAGCCTAACCTAAACCAGCTTAGCCTGACTTAACCTAACCTCAACCCCCGCCTAGCTTGACCTAATCTAACCTAACGCAGCCTAACCTAACCTAAACAACCTAGCCTAACCAAACCTAACCTGACGTAACCTAACCTTACCCACCTAACCCTGCCTAACATAACCTAACCCACATTAACCTGACCTAATCATAGACAAATTAACCTAACTTTAAAAATTTGGGACCACCCTTATTTACCATTAATCCCAATCCAACTTTTTGGTTAGGTTACGTTAGGTTTGTTAAGACTAATGACTTAAGAATTTAATGGCCTATCTGACCTACAAATCCCTCAAGATTAACGAATCCCATTACTGGCCCGAGCAGGTAGTTTGGATTCACTCATCACTGTGTTCTCTATTGCCTGCTACTGTTGAAACTTGAATGCCAATAGAAACTAAATGATGTTTGAATTATTTAAGTAAAATCCCCTTTTGGTAGTGTAAATGATCAGTTAATCAGTAAGCCAAGGGCGATATGCTTCACCAATCATCAGAGAAACAGATGATTTGTTCATACGAATCTCGACATTAACAAAGTAAACTTTCGGTGTCGCTAATCGTCGCCCAATCATGAAAGAGCCAGCGATGTAAGGCTTTGTCAGTCTTCAGAATAGCAGAAAGAAATGTTTAAAATAGCCCTAGTAAAAATCTCGTGTTAGATTTAAAAATAATTCCAATCAGAAGTCGAAAAGATCGGCGACTGGGTGAGGCTGAGGCGTATAAACATCGCCAGTCTGGAGAGCGGAGGAACGCACGTCTCACCTCCACGGAGGACGGTCTCACACAGGTAGGGTTGGGGACTGCTACGATCACCTGGACCCAAACAGTTGCTGCTCTGGCCGATAGATGGCGGGAGTGAGCGGGTGGCGGCCACAAACAGCTCGTGAAACTGGGGCAGATCCGGGGTGGGTGGAGGTGGGGCCATGGGTGCCCACCACCAGATTCAGGGTGGGGGTGAGTTGGGTGGATGGAGGGAGGAGGTGCCCCGCCACCAACACCCATTCACACTTTCTAGTGTATGGAGGGTTTTTGCTGGGCCGAGCAAGGTGAAGCTCCCGTTGCCATGGTGCTGCTGCCCGCCTCATTACTGTCATTACCTGCCCTATGTTGTGGGGGAGGTGGAGAGTGTGTTTACCAGGGAGGCTTTGTTTATATGAGTACATAATGAGTGCTGCTTATATTATATATATATATATATATATATATATATATATATATATATATATATATATATATATATATATATATATATAGAGAGAGAGAGAGAGAGAGAGAGAGAGAGAGAGAGAGAGAGAGAGAGAGAGAGAGAGAGAGAGAGAGAGAGAGAGCAAAACTATCTAGATATGGAAGAGAAAGGGAGAGAGAGAAGTAAACACTGTCACCACTACCAATGAACCATCTCAATATTCTCAATCAACATCCCACAACACTAGATCGGCACATACACAATCCTTTTTCCTCAAGGGCGCCGGGACGAAGCTGGACCAGGGCGTCCATAAGGCGCCCCTCCCCTGCTCCACCTCAGGACTCTAGCACTTATGGCTCCACCGCTAAGTACTCTGGTTCTGGACTCACTGGCTTAAATATTGCCACTCAGGGGTGTAACCATAATGTTCCGTATCGTTTCGTTCTCTTGCAGATCTTTTGGTCCGCTGGAGTAATGTTGCAGGGGATTTGTTGTGGGTCAGTTGTTGGTGTGTTAGGTCGTGGTGGAGGTGGTGTAGGGGACGTGGAGGGGGAGTTTGTGTACACGAGAGGTGGGAGAGTTTAGAGATAATCCCGTCACAAGAGAAGATGTAACGGTATTATACAAAAACTGCTACACATACAGGGAGGGCGGGCCGTGATGTGCGTGTGTGTGTGTGTGTGTGTGTCGTGTCGTGTGCGTGTGTGTGTTGGTTTGCGTCGGGCAGGGTGTGGCGGGTGGCTGAGAGATCAACAGAGCACCAGTTAGTCTGGTTGGCGGCTCTGTCTGCGGCGGAGCTTCACGTTCTCTTGCTACTGTTGCCTGCCTGCTGCCTCCCCTCCCCCCCCCCACCTCACGCCGCCCCCACCCACCACCCTCACCACGCCTGCACCACTACCAATTCCCTGCCCTCACGCCCGCAATCGCTCTTCTACGCCCGTATGGCCTACTACTCCTCCTGTGGACCCTAAGGAGTTCACTTCACTCACAATCCGGACAAGAATCTAGCAACGAGAACTGGTGACTGGCTAACAGTGACCACCTACTCCTCTGTTTTCATGGTGACTCTAATAAGTGACCCACAAATGTTATAATGGAAAAGATGATCCATTTGACTGCTGGAAAGAACAAAATTATCGCAAAAATTATATAAACTTTTGCGAATGATTGTACTGAAGTCTTGGAGCGTGTTAGGTGGATATTGACAGAAAGTTTACGTACACTCCTGGTGAAGTTTAAGTTGTGATCACTACTTCTAACTCTGAAACAACGAAAGAAATTAAAATAATGTGACTCGTCCTTATGAATCAAAATTTATAGGGGACGAGAATGTGATTTTAGAGTTACTGAGGGTCGATAATCCTCCAGTCAATCATTACAACGTGAACTCCTACACGACGGTCCTGTAGTGGTGAAGGATTGTACTCAGGAAGTCCAACACATCGGTTATCTGTGCCACGAGTGAATAAAAAACATCCGGATAACCAAATAAGATAATTATACCTCATCAGTGCCTTCTCACACCTCCTGGCACTCCCGAGCAACAGTGCCAGTGGTATAACATGCAATACTGAGAGGACTGTGGTGTTGTATAGTGCAATATAAGCAACTCTACATTGATGTCTCGGGGATAAACTTGGTAAAGAATACAGTCTGAGTGTGGCACTGTGGACGGTAGTGCCAGCGGGAGTATCCATGTATGTGGCACTCGGTCTAAGCCACAACGCACAAGTGGAGTCATCCACCAATGCCGCCGAGAACACAAGCACATCGAGGAGCTCCACCCAGTCCACTTGAGGTAAAAGAACACGATTTCATCTTCCACCCTCCATTATTTATCTAGAGATATTATTATTTATTTTCCTGTGTGGTTCTGTAGAAAGTGTTCTTCTCTCTTGTTATTCTCGCTGTATCTCTTTCGTCTTACTCTCCACTCTTGTCTACAACCCCTTCTTCCTCATCCTTCCCTCCCTTAGTGACCTCTCTTCTCTCTCATCATCCACTTTCCACTATTCCTCATTCTTCGTTCTCTAGTTCATTATTTTCACTTCATCATTTCCTCTTTATCAATGATTCATGTTATCTCTCTCATCCTGTTCAGTATATTCCTACTCTAACAAAGTTCTCTGCGAAACGATAACATAACCACAAGAAGCATCATCAAAAACGAGTTTAATATATATGCATTTGTGTTAAAACTGTGTATTTGACCCGTCCAGTGTCCAGATACCAATTACTTTCGTTATCTACTCTGGTGATGTTCTTTCTTCTCTTATGTGTTGTCTAGATACCACATAAACACGACGTATCTAACACCAGCTCTCTTATCTACTAACAAGAGACCAAGAATTTTAACCATCGACTCACTGTAAGTTAAGTCCTGCTGGTATTCGCTCACTAAAAAACACTACTCATTTTACTCATTCGCTCACAAGCAACAGCAGTGTTTACTTATTCCTTCACTAGATACCAGTCCTTTCACTCACCAGAAACCACTGACTTGACTTTAACATTCTCCCTCTAATGCTCGAGTCATCTCACCACTCATCTACCAATAAGGTGAAGCTTAACTCACTCTGAGCCCTACGAAGACCAGCATCTTAAGTGCGTCTTGAGCTGAACTCGCCAGGGGGTCGCTCCGGCACGCGTCCGAGCTCCCACTTACATCAATAACCTTCAGTGATGTGTTTATTCGGACGCCCTTTCACCGCGGTTCTTGGTTTCTCTTCCTTCGTTTAGTTATTCATGTTTCCTGTGGGGTTTTATTTGATGTGTTTAAAGTGTCTAGTTTAAGAAGCTTTCATTGCCATAGAAAACCAGTTTGTCAGGTGTCGTGAATGTGGTTCTCAGAATAGTGGTTCCCGGGAAGTGTTTACCGAGTACATCCGTCTCCAACTCTGGCAATTCCGACTCCTTCGTTTAAACAACATAATCGTCTTCATCTGGAAACATCCGGGATTCCCCTCCAGGCCACGCCTGTCTTATCTTCCTTACCCTGTGATTATCAAGCCTCCCCGTATACCTCTCTTTCTCCACCCTCTCATCACCTTAACATGCTCCTCCTCCTCCTCCTCTCCTCTTCTTCCTCCTTCTCTTACTCCACTCATCCTCCTACTACACCATTTCCTGTACATTAATCTCGCTTTTCTCTGACTCCTCTTCCTTATATGATTCATCCTGTGTCTTCTCACCGACTCGCTTTCGTTTTGTTTTCCCGTCACCGCCTCGTAGTGGTAGACTCATCCCAGTTTCCTCTTGTGCGTCTCCTGCTCTTCCATCTTCTTGCTTCCGTCAACTCTAGCGTTCCTTCTCCGTTTTCTTTTTTTCTTCCTTATCTCCATCTCCCTCTCTTCTAGCTCCTCCTACGGGGCTACAGGGTGCTTCAGAAGGCCACATAGTATTGTTGCATTATCCGTGGCGCCAGCGTGATGACGGCCTCACAGCCCGTCATCCGTGGCCGCCCCAGTGACACACCTGCTGCGTCTCGACTCCTCCGACCTTCACACACTGTCTCTCCGCCACCCCCCCCCCCCCCCCCCCCAACACACTCTCTTCGTTTCCTCCGTAAGACTATCTCGAATGAACGCACTTAAATTTTATAAAATACACTCACAGTTAAACACTTTTAGAGAGTTGTGCTAATACTAAACGAACTCATGAAGTTAAGTACAGCCCATGGAGACTTCAACGCCATTTAGATAACAATCATTCTAACCCTGGCATATAACATCGTTTTTCTGAGGAGAGATGACTGTCTAGAGCTTGTTTTTAAGGCTTGTTTGAGGGCCACTGGTGACTAGCTGATGATTCCTTACTATACTCTTTATCTACTTTCTATTAAGAGATGATTCTAAAACTGAAAGTAAACATGATAGAAACTCTCAAGATAAAAAAACAAAATAAAATCAAGTTCATAGCATAAGGAGTCAAGACACACGAACATAACCAAGGGATGATACGAGAAGTGACTTATGACTTTTGTGAAGGAGTTATAATGCCATTGGAGCAGCGTGGCGTAAATCGAGGCTAATCAAACACAATCGTAGATCCATATCACGTAAATGGAGAGCAATAAGACGCGAACGGAGATTGATTGGACGGAAATAGAGACATATAATGGAGATAGGTAAGACGCACATGGAGATAGATAACACGCACATGGAGATAGGTAAGACGCACATGGAGATAGATAACACGCACATGGAGATAGGTAAGACGCACATGGAGATAGATAACAAGCACATGGAGATAGATAACACGCACATGAAGACAAATAACACGCACATGGAGACAAATAAGACGCATATGGAGACAGATAAAACGCACATGGAGACAGTTAATACAGTTAAGACGAACGTGGACACAGTTAAGACGCACATGGACACAGTTAAGACGCACATGGACACAGATAAGACGCACACGGAAACTGAAAGTGACGGGACGTAGACCAACACCAAGCCTATGGAAGTTGATGTAACACAAAGAGGAAATACTAAAAACAAATGAAGATCACTAACACCGATGGAACACAAACAAAGACAAATAAATAAATAAATATAGAGAAACAAAGATAAATATAAGAATAAGAAAACACGTTATAAGAGATATTCCAAAGGATTTAAATACTTGAAGGAACTGATCATTTCACTCGGACTAGGAAGCGTCCCGGGGCGTCATGTGATATGGTATATCCTGCACTGCCTCACCAGGGGTCACCACCACACTCCCTCCTGCCGTGGCGGATCATACAATACAGATATGAGACATCAATTCAATGTTATTTTACGATTTTTTTTTTTTAAGATTTCATAATTAGGTTTTTATGTTAATTGGTGTTAAAAAAAGTATTGTTGTTGGATTAATTTAGAATATTAATTTGTTATATTGTTATTTTGTTTAAACTAAAGGCTCCATAGAGAGAGGGGGGAGAGGGATGGTAGGGTGTGGTGGACAGGCAGGGTGTGGGTAGGGAGGGGAGGTGATGGTGGGGGAAGTGAGGAATCTTGCAACAGCACCTCCTCACCCACCACGTCTCAATCTCCACCCTCCCCCACCCCTCCCCCACCACCTTCTCAATTCTGCTATCTTTCCCCCGTCTTTGTGGGGGAGGGGAGGGTGGGAGGAGCCGCATCCCAACGAGGTCAGGGTTGTAGGTCCGATTCCACGGGGGTGTGGGGTCTGGGGGCGTGGGGAAGAAGGGGTAGAGAAACTGGTAAACCTTCACTTGTTTTTTTTTTGTCTCCATACCACCTCCCCTGCTGCTCTCTGACCATACTCTCTCTCCCCCATCGTGGCCTCCTCACCCCACATTTCTCTCCCCACACTCTTCTCCCACCCACTTGTCTCCCATATCTGTTCATGCTATCTACCTACACCTTTAATATCTTTCTTTCAATTCTTCTTTCTCTCTCTTATTTCCCCTTTCTCCATCACCCCCCTTCCTTAACCCTCCTATTCCCTCAACTCTCCCCTTCTTCTTCCCTCTCATCTTTTCTCCTCTACTCTCCTCCATCTCTATTCTTTATCTCCTTCTCACCACCTTATCATCTCTCTACTCTTTCCCAATCTCTATCCCTCTATGTCGATACGCCTATTCCTCCCTATCCCTCTCCCTTTGTTATTGCTTTTCCATACTTCTCGTCCACTTGTCCCTACGCATCCTATTTTCGATTCTCTTCCTATCCCCTCCCCTTCGCCCTAGTCCGCAAGGGGTAGTATGGATAGAGGAGATGAGGAGGAGAGGGAGAATGAGGGAGGAGGAAGAGAAGAAGGGGGAGGGAGGAAGAGAAGAAGAGGGTGGAGGAGGAAGAGAAGAAGAGGGTGGAGGAGGAAGAGAAGAAGAGGGTGGAGGAGGAAGAGAAGAAGAGGGTGGAGGAGGAGGAGGAGGCGGTGGTGGTTATCAGCATCCACTTCTTGGCCCCTGGGCGTCAAGACCTGGCCACAGCACCTGACGACTCACCCCGATGCCCTGGTCACACTTGGTCACACCTCCGCCTTCAGCATACACCGGCAGGAGACTCACGCTCAAACGCCAGTGCAAGCATAAAACAGTCCAAAGGGATGTGACTGGCGATGTTGAGGGCTCGTGCTGGCGGTATCTCTTTTTTTTTTTTTTGATAATGTGAGAATTAGATTTGACGTTTAGGTTGGAATTTGGTTAGGGTTTGGTTAGATTTTGGTTGTGAATTGTCTGTGTACGGTGGGGCTTTATTGGAGTGTGGTCAGATTTTGGTTGGAGGTTTGGTTGGAATGTGGTCAAGTTTTGGTTGGGTTTGGTTAGGTTTTGGTTGGGATGTGGTCAGGTTAGGAAAGACTTAACACTAATTACAAAAGAAGCAAGAAAAAGTTATTGGATAAAATTGGTTTGTTTCTTTCATTCAATTTTCTTTCTTCTTTTCTTTCATCTTTCATTTTCCTTCTTCATTCATTTTCTTCTCACATTTTCCTTCTAATTTGTACATATTTATAACTATGTATTTATTTTACATACATGCATACATACATACATACATACATACATACATACATACATACATACATACATACATACATACATACATACATACATACTGTACATACATACATACATACATACATACACACATACATACATACATACATACACACATACACACATACACACACACATACAGATTCATATGTCACATACACATACATAGATACATACATACATTACATATATACATACATACATACATACATACATACATACACACATACATACATACATACATGCATACATACATACATACATACATATTGGTCTTGATGGTGGTGATAAAACCACCACCATCACCATCACCACCACCATCACCACCATCACAACCATCACCACCATCACCACCATCACCACCATCACCACCACATCACTCACCACCACTGCCCCTCACTAGAAAGCAACACCCCTCCATCACTAGTCGCCCCCACCTCTTTCACAACATAGTACTTTTACTCACACTTCTTTCACTACTTCATCTAGATGATACATTTTCCTTAACATTTTCTTTTCTTTCATTTATTCATTCATCTTCAATGGAGGGATTTATTTTTTTCTTTTATAAGTCTCAGGTTATCATTTCTTTCATATTACTTATCACTTCTTTCACTAGTTCATTCATTATCTTTATTTATTGAAGATTTGTTTATTTTAGTATGTCCATCACTGGTTCTTCTTCTTTCATCGCTGCATTCACTCAGATGGTTATTTCCCTTTTCTTTCATTCTCTCAATAGTCCTTCTTTCATTGCTTAGTTTATATGAGCTTTAATCCCATTTATTCCTAATTCTAATAGATCACCATTCTAATAGGTCACCATTCTAATAGGTCACCATTCTAATAGGTCACCATTCTAATAGGTCAGGTCATCATTCTAATAGTTCGCCATTCTAATAGGTCACCATTCTAATAGTTCACCATTCTAATAGGTCACCATTCTAATAGACTCCCTAATCCAAATGGTCAAGTTTGGTAGGTAAATAATAACGGGGTCTATTAGGACTGGGGCCCAATGGACGCCCAACCTCAGATACCTAGCCTTAGTCTGACGTCATAATAACCTCACTTGATTGACCACTTAATTGTAAACATCTTTCTATCATTCATTAACTGTTTATATACAATTGTAATTTTTCCCACTTATAAAACAGGTAAATAACATGTTTAATTACATTCAATAAGTCACTACACGTATAAGTATCAAAACAACACGAAAATATCAAGTTTGTTTATCGTCAGGTAGCTTAAGATATGCGGCTACCGTCAGGAGTGTCTGCGCAGTGGATGCTACTTTCAAAATGGCGGGCAGTGAAGGAATCAAAACCTGATCTGACCTACCTCATGATATTTTCGTAAATAGTAACTACGACGTGTTTTATGTACCTTGATAATGGAGGTTTTGATAGTAGTCTCCGTTATATACTTTGTTTGGCTGTAGGTTTAAGAAAGAATACAAGAAATGAGTGTTTATGATGGAAAATTGAACCAAACTTTGAAGCAAGAATTAACACGACCACGCACGTAGCTAATGCAGAATATAATCCCTTATGTAACTGGTAGTAAAAATATAAGTTCTTGAAACCCAATAAGGAATTCAATCGTTTACATAGCCTAATAATACCCCACTACTTCCAACAGAATTAAAAGGCTATGATTATTTAACAACTTGTAAGAAATCGAATCCTTTACGTAGAAGAATCCAGTCCCTCGTCTACCTATCAAACAATACAAAACCCTTTACCATGTCTATCCAAGAACCAAATCCTTCAACCATTAATAACAAGAGAATCCAATCCTACGTATATAACTATATTAGAATCAACACCTCATATAGTAACTCCAAGAGCATTCTCACCCTATTTAAAAGATGTTTTTTTGTTTTCTTTTAATATTGCCTTAACTCCAGTATGTTTGGGCTCTATTGTTCGTTCCGATTACTTAAATATGTTGTGTAACGTTGCACAACCGACCTGCATTGTTTTGAACTATATATTGAGACACCCACGTTGATTGTTGTGATAGGCCGAGTTGGTTGAGAAGATTGAGGACGTCTTGGTTAGAATGTTCACGCGTTCGGGTTTACCTTAATAATACTCCTGGGGGAAAAAATAAAGTATACAATGAAGTTGGTTTACTGGTTTGAGATTTTTCTATTTGATGGTCTTAATCATGACTACAACAACAACAACAATTTCAACAACAACAATTTCAACAACAACAACTTTTGGGGTAGAAATAGATTCTTGTTGCTAAATTCTATCGTCTAAATGAACTTTAAATCTCTAGTCTACATCACCAAAACTCTTAAAATGTCTTCGTGAGTTTCCATTCAGTTAATATATCTAAGACTGTTTGAGAAATGTATTGTCATCAAAATTTGTCTTACTAAACTAACGCTTGAAATAAGGAATTAGTTAAAATAAATGTTTTCAATCGTATATAAAATAGATTTGAATAGTTTATCTTAATTAAATAAAATACGTCAAAACATCAATCCAGCATTCGTATACATACACTGTCTATGTATACGCTGAAACAATATGAATATGTATGACCACTTTACTGAATATCTGTCTGTGTGTCTGTCTGTCTATGTATATATATGTATCAATCATTTAAAAATCTTTGTGGCTTAACACTCTAAGGGATGAACACTTCCTAGTTCACCTGGATGGCGGCAATATTTACCTGGGCCCCGTGTCGTTGGGGGTATTAATAGGTTAGGTTAGGTTAGGTTAGGCTAGGTTAGGTTCGGTTAGGTTAAGTTTTAGGTATGACTCTACCACCATGATGACTTTACCACCATGATGACCTTGCACCAGGGCATCTCTCCTTATCTGGGGTATCAAGGTTGACGGGAGATGAAAGTCTGGCTGAATGAGACGCCCACAAGACAGGTGTGAGGATCAGGTAATCATCAAGATGTGTTTGGAAGCGACCAGCCAATTATCTACGTGATTGTGGGGGTGATTAGCCAGTCCTCTACCTGAGTGTGGGGGTGATTAGCCAGTCCTCTACCTGAGTGTGGGGGTGATTAGCCAGTCCTCTACCTGAGTGTGGGGGTGATTAGCCAGTCCTTTAGATAAGTGTGGCGAAGATTAAGACTTCTTGATATGCTTAGGCGAATTTAAGAGATGATTAGGCAGTTCTTGAGATGATGTAGCAGTGATCGTAAAGAAATATGGAAAGTCACCGGACAGTTATGGAGGATTCTGTGGTAGTGAACGAAACGTAACGTAACCTAACCTAACCAAACCTAACCTAACCTATGGAGGATACTAAGGCACGTAACCCATAGGACTTCTTGGTGGGATTCATTACAAGAGGTTAACGGCAAAGGAGAAGAACTCATAGGGATAAAGAAAATTAAAAAGATAAAAAAGAGGGTAGTTCTCCTCTTCCTCCTCCTCCTCCTCCTGAACCTTATCTCCGTGTTTATCTCCGTGTTTATGTTACGGAGACCTACACCACGGATAAATATACCTCTGCCATGGAGACTCATATAAGGGACTGATTAAAGGTCAAGGCGAACCGTGAGAGGAACAGATACACGATTAAGGAAGATTTATGAAAAGAAGAAAAAATATTGAGGTCAGAGAAAAGTATACCAGGAATTGATCAGAGACAAACTAATGCTTCTTAATTTTACTTTACTCGGTCGTAGATGTTCATAGATGTTTATACACGACGTTATCATCTACATCTATACATCATTATCTGTTACCAGCAAGTAGATTGACAACAGTTGCGTCTCCTCCAAGTAGTCCTTCATCCTGTTGCTCAAGACGAAACGCATTCCCCCCCATGACAATAAGGACCTGAATATATTTCCTGTTGCTTTGTGTGGAGATGAGAGAGATGTGCATCTTGTAACACCAGAGCATTTAGATGATCTGTTCTACGTAAATCTATGCCTTTAATGAAACTGATACAAACAGGTACATGACACCTCTACATGATTGATTTGACCGAGACTTTACGATATATTGAGACAGTGGGATTTACTCTAAGCTGTAAAGTTCATATACTGTATATATAATAAACCACAGGAACCTTATACTGAGAGAAACTTAGGGTGATATTGGCTTGAATATTTGGTTTAGCGACGTTTCAGCGACAAACAGTAGTTCCCCGTGTGTGTGGGGGGGGGGGGGCTAACTTACAGGTGTGATTAGTGAAAAGTGGGTTGTCGCGTGGAGAGGTAGACAGGTAACAGGGGATATAGACTGGTGGCGGCAGCCTCAGGACGTAGAATAAACACAGTGGTTGGAGCTGAGGACAGCTTGCTGCATCTCCTCGTGAGTGACGGTTGTGGAGGAAAACCAGTCAGACCAACTTAAACAAACATGATCCACAAGACAGCTTCCTTATTATCATGTTAATATACACGTGTAACTTAAGACAGCTAACTCGAACACTTCCTCAACCTGGACAATAGCCGCTCCTGTATAAAAGTCTCTTTATCTATTAAACAGTTTTAGAAGTTCAAAAATGTGTTATCTTTTGTGTTTAAAATGGTTTGTTAGATAAGGAATGATATTTAATATAATGTAAAATTACTGGTTAATGATAATGCCTTTAAGTTGGACTTTTTTTTTAATGTTGATGTTTGTGTTGTTGCAGGCAGCGCTGTGCCCGCCCCTGCCCGCCTGATGTTGGTGCCCCGGGCTGCCCCAGTGTGCGCCATGCCTGCTGCCTCACCCTCCCGCCCGGGCCCCCCCGGCCCACGCCCCTTCACGCCCTCACCCGGCTACGCCCACTACCAGATGGCGGCTATCCACCCGTCGCAGATGTCGATCGGTTACAGCAGCCGCCCTTCAGTGCCGACGCCTCGGTACCCCGGGGTGGCACCCAGGAACCACCTGGCTACTGCCCTCACCCAGCCGTCACCTCCTAGGCTGGCTAGGTCCCGTTCTCCCCACCCGTCCTTGATGCATTACGACGAGTCAGGGCCACCCCAGAGATCCTTCCCACCCGCCTTCAGGCCAATGGGTGTCCACGGGTCCTTGAGTTCACCTAAGCAGGCGGCGGTGTGCCCAGAGGCTCGCACCTCCTACCCAGTCCCTGACCTCCCCGACACCCACCAGATGCCTTGGCCCTCCGATGCCCCAATGCCCGCCTCAGACATGCCCTTTGACCTCTCTACCCATAACCGTGAGCCTCGCATGTCTCCAGCATCAAGGCCTCTCGACCTCTCTGAGTGTGATGAACCGCTTGACCTGAGAATCAAGAAGCGGCAGCCAGTGGAGGACGAAAACATGAATATCGTAGAGCGTCGCACTCCACCCTCCGTGCCTCGCAGAATTCCTTCCCCCAAGTACGTCTCTCCCATGCATGAGTTCAGGTCGCAACACACGCACGACCTGCCTTCGTCGTCAGTAGAAAGTGATCATCCCGTCAAGACCGGCACCATACAGCTGGTGCCAGTGACGAGTCCGGTCACCTCGCGCAACCCTCCGACAATAGTGTACCCTCAGCCACTCCACCAGAGGGTTCATCAACCTGTCCCTGTGTACTCCAGTGAGTGCCGACCTCTACCTCCTGCCTCGACCGTCCGAGCGCCCTACCCAGTGATAGGCATCCCTCACAACGCCTACCACCTGGGCCCCTCCGCAGGTTCCCCGCAATTGGTTCCGGGGTACAGAGGGCCCCCACCGGGACCACAGGGCCACCCGGCCCTCTATCAAGTTATCAATGATCGTATGCCAAAAGGCGTGTCTTCGCATTCTGAAGTTCACGGTGTATCGTCTGTACTGCCTGGCATGACGGTGAAGCCCAGAGAACGATACTCGTGCAAGTTCTGCGGCAAAGTGTTCCCGCGATCAGCAAACTTGACGAGACACCTGCGGACTCACACAGGTGAGCAGCCCTACAAGTGTAAGTTCTGTGAGCGGTCGTTCAGCATCTCGTCCAACCTGCAGCGTCACGTGCGGAATATTCACAACAAGGAGAAGCCTTACAAGTGTCGCTTGTGTGAGCGGGCCTTCGGCCAGCAGACCAACCTCGACCGACATATGAAGAAACACGAGTCAGACGGACCCACTATCCTGGACGGAAGCCCCAAGAGGTACACGTCACGGCCCAGGGACGAGGACGCCCCTCCACCTCCTGCAGGCAAAGACCCCGTCGACCTTAGTGAACCCATGGAGAATAGAGGAGGCGACTTACAAGTAGCCGACGACGATGACGATGAAGACGAGTACATCGACGTGGAAGAAGACGACGATGATGAAGAGGAAGAAGAATTAGGAGAGAAAGAGAGAGAAAAAATATCTTGCGAAGTGACCATTAAGTCCTCCTCCAGTATATCTCCCATGGAAGTAGACGCGGCTGAGAAGATGTCACAACCCATGGCCGTCATCTCGGCGTGAGGTCTCTCCCTGTCACACACAGTGATGTCACTTGTATACGGGCCAGGTGTCGGCAGCCGTTTGTCAGGGAGTTTAACACCTGTATGGGAATCAGCTGTCTTCCACTCCCATCTGTGAGCAGAGTGAGAGCCCCTCTAACACGCTCTGTTCTTCAGGGAGAAGTAAAAGGTGACTGTGAGAGCCTCCGTCAGAGGGTTCCTCAACAGTCTCTGAATACAGCCGTAACCTGTAATCATGGACGCTCTTAACTTCAGAAGAAATTGACGCCAAAAAGACGGAAGTGATAATAATTACTGATAAAACTTTTCCGTGGATGTTATAATATATTAACAATATTTATCTAAATAAAACAAGAGTGAGGAAATAAGGTCCATGGTTGTGATCTCTGGATGCTACTACCACAGAAAACGGAACAGATAAAGAGTGAAGGATAAACTGTGGGAAAAAATATATACCTCCAAGTCTTCAAGCGGTGATGCCTGGATCTGGGGTCAACGGACTATCGCATTGTCTTTCCTCTTTACATTGTCTCATGTACAAACTTAGACAGACTTCTGTGTATGGGTAAAAGAGTGCAACATGCCTATAGTCCTGCCATTGTTGAGAAAAAAAATGTTCCTTATGAAAATATTTTCTTAGTAGAAATTATATATAAAATACATCTTTTTTGCACATATGCTGAGAGACTTTATAATGAAATTTAGAATTATGTTATTATAAGTAGCCCACTGTAGTACAAGTAGCCTAAGTGCATCGCCGTAGTCACCAACAAACTTACGGCCGTATTATGCAAGTCTGTCAGTGTGGGTGTTTGTCCGTCGAGTGCGGTTGAGAGATGTCTCAGTCACTGCTGCAACACACCTTCAACCACACACCCAACTTGTTATATACGGCTTTTAGAACTCACGCTTCAATCGTCCCTTCCTCATCCCCCCAGAAAGACTCTTCGACTTCCTAGTAGAAGGAGTCAATTCCTCAATCTTTATTGGTCCATCAATCCTCAAGTTAATGAGTCTTTTTTTTTTCATTGTAGTTATTCCGGTTATCATTATACCTGTGTAAAATACGTATTTTTCTAGTAAAAGTTGGAAATCCCTGAAAAAACAGTCATTCGTGAAAACACAAAGTGCCTTTTTTTAAATCTGTCAGTTTAATGTGTGGATTATCTTGTCATTATGTAACTGAAGTATACGGCATCATCCTCTGCACAGTCAAGTTCTGGAACTAACTGGGTGGGTGACTGTAGGAGCCTGACTACCTTATTACTCATGCTAACTGAGTGACTGTGAAAGTGGGTCCCATATACCACACACTAAGCCTCGGTTCATTAAGAGTCAGTGTAGCTGGCACGGCACTCGACCGCCCTCACTTTCCCAACTACTGTATAAAGTTAGGAACACCTACACAACTAGAGGTGACCCAGGCGCAAACCAGCGACTCTTAAACTAGGAAAGGCCCGCTGGATGACTTTAAGAGAGTTACATTGTCATCCAGTTGCTTTGACTGGATGAGTGTAAGGACCTGGCTACCTAATCATCCAATACCCTATGGCTGAAGGACCAGTCTCTCGCAGTCTGTCAGTTTGGATGATCATTGTATCATATTATAATTACATTCTTCTTCACATTCTATCTCAAATACAGAACGATTTTTGTCCACCAAATAAGATAACGTGGTCAGGTCAGGTCAGGTCAGTTCAGGATATAATGACGATTGACCCCCAGCAGCAGAGGTCATCATGGGTGTTATACAGAGGTTAAAGGGGGAAATTTTCGACCTGTCCTTCCTGAGTCAGTGTCTCCTCGTGCCTCTGGTCAACACCTGTACCTGGAGATCTTGAACATAACATGTGCCTCTTTTAACCTCATTCAACAGGTGTGGTTAAATGAAACACCTTACAAAACTTATACTTTAAGTTGACCGGAACACTGTGTACAACACCTGCCCAAAAACTGATTTTCTGTCTCTAAATGTAGCGAAGGTTATCTGAGTGCAATTAATTACCTTTGTGTGTTATTTGTTAACGTAATATGCTGCAGTCTCTTAATTTGTTTCCTTGACTCTGATGTCAAGGCTTTCCCCATGACATGACCCCAGTATAACCTCCTCGTCCTCCTCCTCTACCTCCTCCTCCTCCTCCTCTACCTCCTCCTCCTCCTCCTCCTCCTCCTCCAGTCAGTGATGAGAACTGTTCGACATAACTACCTGACGTCCGCTCATTAGAACATAAACATCTCGCTGTGCCTTGTGTCCTTCTTGCTTCCTGGGAATAAACATAGACCAGGAATTTAAACCTAATCCTTTCCCCTCTCCCCTCTCTCCCCTTTCCCCTCTCTCCCCTTTCCCCTCTCCCCTCTCTCCCTCTCCTTAAGACTGGTTAGAAATTACTACAAAATAAGAACCAAAAATAAGGAATTGTGGGCTTATCAAAATCTTATCTTTGAATCCTGACATGATGACTGCACAACTATCACGTATCCAATAAATAAACACGATGTCAGTGGAGTAGAAACCATGCAAATACTTCATAAATGTTCTGATGCCTTGTAAACGACTTTCCTAAATCCCAGACATTCCGTCCAGTTTGGTGTGGTCTGAGGGTTTACTGTGTTAGTTCTTCTGATGTCTTAGTCTACCTGAAACTGACCCGAGACTGACCTGAAATTAGTGCAAAACTGACTCAAAGGTGATCCAAAACTGACCTGAAAAAATCACTTTAAACTGACTTGACACTGACTCGAAACTGACCATATAGGACCCAACACTACATCCTAATGTCCTCTCTGTAATGCTAAAACCTGTAACACTGAACGACTATTACAAGTTCTTATGATCCTCCACACTGTAATTTAATGTTTTGTAAAGCTGGTATGATTGAAAATTTTATCTTCCTGTTACTGTTTGAGTCTTTATTGTGAATGGGAACCTGCTTAAAGTAAGGAACCTCCTATTTCACCATTAAACGCTGTTGATTGATATTATACTTTAAATTCTACCAAGATATACCATTGTGAATCCTTTAAAAATACATTCCTTTCGTAATCTGTAAACGAATTATAATATATACTTAGAGAAATTTTTGTAAACAGTCTTGTAAATCACACCTGTAAGGGAAGACTGTGTACGCTGTAAATTATATCCTGTTAAGTTTTGTAAATGACTTCGATAATTATATACGAAACAATGTATTTTGTAAACTGTCACTTCAGTATTTTAAGTTCACCAAAATTTTTAAAACGATATTTTTTTATGTGTAGATTCTGTTCTTTTCACTCTTGTAACTTGCTTTATCATATCAAGGTCTCGTGTGTGTGCAAAGCCTTAATAGTGTTCAGTGTTTGCATACAAGGCAGACAAGCAGGAGGCATGTTGGTCAGTACAAGTCCATAAGTTGCCGTCACAGTGTCACAGAGAGAGATACATGAAGCTTGTTGATAGTAACCGGAGAATTTATGAACAAAACTGTAAAATTATGAACGGGAGTCGAACCTACGTCTCGAGACACCATGAAACAAGTACAGCAACTGCATTTGTATAAAGGAGAAAGGACTCATATGTTATTAGGTATCAGAAATTAAGAAGATTCATAGAATAGTTTACATACCTAGTGACATGAGTTCGACTCCCATTCAGGTTCATAGATGCCTTTATAAAGATTCCAACTCCTTCCTCTCAACATGCTCAGTCTCACGCAATAATGAGTCTTTTTCTGAAGAGTTTCTAAGGGAGATTCACCTTTAATATAGTGAACATTTATTATTATTATTATTATTATTATTATTATTATTATTATTATATTTTTCCTCGGGAGTGGTCCGAGGTTGAGCTAGTCACGGGGCGATCGCATGGTGCTAAGATGAGATTTAAAAGTTTATCATATAAAGACCTTTTATGAGAAAAAATTATTCTTACTATAGATATAAGAAAATACACAATTTGTTAGTTCTGAAAAAAGAATAAATATGTGAATTATTGTAATTTGTCTTTTTTTAATTACCTTTTAGTTTCTTAAGAATAAATTATCCTAATATATTTCTATTGGCTTAAATATTATACATAGATAATACTGATAAATTTTGTAATAAAAAAAAAATTATATATATGTATACTTTCATCATTTCATAAGATAGACAGTGACTCTATAATTTACTTTCCGTACACTAGATTAATATTTTTAAAAGATTATTCTAAACAGACAACACACCCATCAGCAGTTCCCTACGACCTCCAGATAATATTGGCACTCACTCGAATCGTCCAACAGAAAAATAATGAGAACAAAATCATATGAAAATCTGTAGTAAATTTGAAGAGAGAGAGAGAGAGAGAGAGAGAGAGAGAGAGAGAGAGAGCAAATTAAAAAGAAAAGAAATAATTTGAAGAAGTGGTTGACAGAGAAGACACGGGAGAGAAAAGGATGAGATAAAAAGAGATAGAGAGAAGAGTAACATAAAATGAAGCAAAACAAAAGACGAAACAAAAAATTAATAAATAAAAAAAAATAAAAAAATAACAAAAATAAAAGAATAAAGGAATATCATAAATTACTTAAGGTTCAAATAAACGAGAAAAGATTTAAAGAAAAGAAAGAAATAAAACCTAAAAAAGATAAATAATTAAAACGTCCCACGAAAGACAATCAGCAGAAGAGAAAGAAGAATTAGCATAATGATAATAAAGATACATACAAACAAGAAACAGAATGAGTTACAGAAGCAATAATATTTATAATAAAGTTAATGATTGGGGTCCATTAAGATTGGGGCTTATTAATGCATATCATTATTACAGTGGCCTATTACTGGGGCCTAATAGAACTGGGAACTATTAGGAATGGGGCCTATTAGGAATGGGCCTATTAGGAATGGGACTATTAGGAATGGGGCCTATTAGGAATGGGACTATTAGGAATGGGGCCTATTAGGAATGGGGCCTATTAGGAATGGGGACTATTAGGGATGGGGCCTATTAGGAATGGGGCCTATTAGGAATGGGGCCTATTAGGAATGGGGCATATTAGGAATGGGGCCTATTAGGAATGGGCCTATTTGGAATGGGGCCTATTAGGACTTGAGGCTATTAAGATTACGGTCTATTATGATGGGACTATTAAGACTATGGCCTATTAAGATTGAGGAAAATTATAACTGGGGACTATTAAGACTGGGGACTATTAAGCCTATTATGACTGCCTATTAGATCTAGAGTCTATTAATACTGAAGCCTATTAGCTTTTTCTATTAGAACTTTCTATTAAAA
>NW_024725489.1:6012331-6049356 GCF_018991925.1 Homarus americanus | reverse complement strand
GTTTTATGCCGGGCGCTCTTACCGACACAACTCTCAGGTATTGAATTGGACCCATATTCTAGAACAGAATTGGTAATATCGACAATATTTACCTAGATTTTACCAAAAGCTTTCGACGATCCACAAGGCTGAAAAATCAACTGGAAGTATGCGAATTCTGAGAAAATACAGCGTGGATAAGACTTTCACATGACCGCAAGCAATGTGTGGTGATTAATAGCACAAATCGTATCTGTACCTGTAACAGTGGTGCAGGCCAGTATAATTGAACCTCATTTTGTTTGTTTGTTTCATAAATGATATGCCTGACATTATTACCTCCTCCATACAAATGTTTGCCGATGACGCCAAGTTATTTCCAGAAATTAAAACCAAGCAGACCTGTGAAAAACCACAGAAGGACCTCTGGGCTCAGAATGGTCAGAAGAATGGCTGCAGATTCAATGTACGAAAGTGTAAGAAGAATTCACCTAGGGCGTACCAACTTAAAGGAGGCGTACCATATGTCCCAACGGGATGAAAAAAATATACTAATTGAGACTACAATTGTGAGAAAGGACCTAGGTGTGTATGTTGACAATAAGCTGAAGTTCTCAGGCCATTGTGAAAGAAAATAAATCAAACCAAATAAATTATTGGGTCTTATAAGAAAAGGTCGTTCAGATATCTAGACGATCCATCCCTCGTGACGATCTTCAGGGTAAGTGCTTCCCCCATCAAGTACTGTCACCCATCTGGTCCCCGAATATGCAAGGGACTGTCAAAGTTGTTTAGAAAAATATTTCAAGGAAGACCCACCAAACTGGTGCCTGCACTGACATCTCAGCTACCCTGCGAGAACGGAGCGCCTGAACACACAAGCTTATACTACAGACAGGCAGGGGACCTAGTTGAGGTTTATAAGCATCTCCAGGGGCTACTCAGTTGAGTGTCACACTGAGCCTGGCAACGCTCTCCCAAAAGGGTCACAGCTCAAGATTGAAGAAACCGCAAGTCCAAAAACCGTGAGCAAACTTTCGGGTAAGGGTTGTAAGCTCTTGGAACAATCTACCAGAAAGTGTTGTGACGGCACCGAGTGTGAGCTCTTTCAGAAGACTTGACCAACACTGGAGCAGGTTCAGGTACATTCAGGAGCCGGTGCATGCCTGTGCATTGACAGAGACGTGACCGATCCTGGGGCTAGCGGAACCGACCTTTTGGTGAAGAATATAAAGGAAAGAAGACGTGACCGATCCTTAAACGGCTAACAATAAATCGGATAAAAAAATAAAAAGTAAAAAAGTAATCTGCTAGAACAGTCTGATGGAACAAAACGCAAACCTACTACAATCACAAAAACCTCCCATACAATCAATTAAAACCTATTTGCGGTCAACGTGATATTTGATGTTTGCATAGTTTACAAGGGTGATATGAACTTGATCTAGTTAAGGCTTCATCAGTGTACAGGTAGAAGGTTTATGATCGTCAGACTACCCACAAAACAATTAATTTACTCGACTAAAGCATGTACCTACAGTGTTAGAACCACAACCCCTGTTACAGAAGAAGTGAGCACTTGTCTAGAACCTATTTGAACTGATGGCTATTAAAACTCCCCATTCGAACTAGGCTTATATGAACTGGAGCCTATTATAATTGTATATTAAAATTGAACCCTATGAGAGAACTAGAGGCTCATATAACTAGGGTCTTTTGGAGCTGAGGCCTATTAAAACTGGAGCCTATTAAAGGGAGCCTATTCGAGACAAGGAACTATTAAGCTGGAGACTATTAGAAATGGGGTTCTCTTTGGACAGGAGCCTATTAAAGTGCCTGCTAGCATTTAAATCTATTAGAATCTATAAGAACTTCATAATAGATCTTCCTGTCATAACTATGCAGAATTCCCAGATGTGTGACAATATCCATTCTATTAAAAAAGTGCTATTATTTGTTATTGTTACTGACTTTATTAAAAAAATAATAGTTACCCTCACATTATTAAAGAAAAATAATTTGATGTTTTTATAAAACGTAAATTTTAAAATTAGTGCTTAACTTTAAAATATTGTTGGCAGTAAACTCGTCAAATGAATTTACAATGAATCAGCGTATATATAAAATTAAATATACATGTAAAAAGTTAGTGTTAGAATACATTATATTATATTCAACGGATTGAATATCAGTAATAATATGAAGCAAACTGAAGTAGATGATATGAAACTGATGGACATATTCAGTAAAATTGTCATGAAGGTTGGTTACGTTACGTTAGGTTACGTTACGTTTGGTTAGGTTAGGTTAGGATTGGTCAATCTTAAGGTAATATAAGCTTCGGTAAGAGGACTAATATTAACGTGGCTATACCAGTTAAGGCTTAAGTACTGCTGGTGATTATTAAGATTCGGCTCTTAATGCTGGTGTTTATGGGCCCATGGGTACAGGGGTCCATCAGTACAGGACCCATCAGTACAGGGGTCCATCAGTACAGGGCGCATCAGTACAAAGGCCCATCAGTACAGGGGCCCATCAGTACAGGGGCCCATTAGTACAGGGGCCCATCAGTTCAGGGTCCATGAGTACAGGGACCCATTAGTACAGGGGCCAATCAGTACAGGGCCCATCAGTACAGCGTCCATAAGTACAGATGCCCATCAGTACATGGGCCCATCAGTACAGGGGCCATGAGTACAGGGGCCCATTAGTACAGGGGCCCATCAGTACAGGGGTTCATCAGTACAGGGTCCATTAGTACAGGGGTTCATCAGTACAGGGCGCATCAGTACAGAGACTCATCAGTACAGAGGCCCATCAGTACAGGGGCCCATCAATACAGGGCCCATCAGTACAGAAGCCCATCAGTACAGGTCCCATCAATACAGGGGTCCTTCAGTACAGGGCCCCATTAGTATAGAGGCCCATCAGTACAGAGGCCCATGGGTACAGGGGTCCATCAGTACAGGGACAACATTCAAGAGAATTTACGTCAGTAGTCAAAACCCATGAATGCGACCGGTGACCGGAAACACGTAATTTCCTGAACCAAAAACGTTCACTTGACTTTTAGAAGATTTCCCTAAGTAAGAGAGAGTGTGTGTGTGTGTGTGTGTGTGTGTGTGTGTGTGTGTGTGTGTTCGGGCCTTTTTCGCTTTCTATCATTGCATTTTTTTACTTTACTTGTCATCTCTCTTTTACTGTAATCACAATAATACCAGCACTAAATAGACTGAGAACATTATAGATACCGTAAAAATATCTTAATATCTTACGTTAAATTAAAATTAACATCTATTATTTAATTATTGTTTTGTTTAAGTCATAAGCTTGATGATCACTTCTTATAACGAAGGAAAAGTCTCCATTACACTGTGGCAGCTCTTACATGTCCACATCCGACTGGTGGAGGATTGGTGAACTATTCAGTGGGTACCAGGTGACGTCACTGAGATGAGAATATAACAGGAGACAGAAACCTTCATCACACTAACATCAAGACGGTACACTTATAACATATCCAGTCGACAGAAATTTCAACTAACCTAACCTAACCTAACTGAGTTGCGGAAGACAAGAGATGTACCAGAACCTGAAGAGCACCGCACCTATAGCTTAACACACGGTACCCGCTCTGACACGCAACACGCTAAAGGTAAAATTGAGTAACTTGCATCTTAAGATTTATAGAATTAACAAATAATCCAGGCAATTGGAAACTGTCTTGTAAAATGATCTTAGTTGATTTATTTCACTCTTGAGACCATAGGTGTCTTTGGAGTGAGAGACCCGGTTGACCACATTCACCCTAATGATATCGAGAGACAAAACAGAATCAAACAACATATCCACTAGTTCAACATCTTCATATAAACTCTCATTGACCTTTCACTACCTAGCAACAACAGATGATCTACATGAGCAGGGTGGTGGTCAGTACACTTATCGCGACACACAGGATGCTCTCGCCGTTGCTGATAACCAAGGCATCACCATGTGTTCTCTAAATAACTTCTCCTGAATCTAAATCTACAGAATTTTAGAACATTTAAACCACGTCAGCATTTACCTATACTTTATACAAGGTTGTGGGGAGTTAAGAAACCTATTATCTTGGTATTTAGTTTGATAAGGATATGTTATTTTAATCTTTGGTATATTTGTGTAGAAAACAGTTAAAATGACTTTCTTTTTTATGTATAAATGTCAATGTAAAAGATGTTTAATTTAGCGAATTATCATAATACATAGGACTCTCCATAATGTATGTATGTATGTATGTATGTATGTATGTATGTATGTATGTATATCCTCGTGGTTTTATGTATGTATGTATATCCTCGTGGTTTTATACATGTACAGTACAGTAAATAATTAAGTAACTTACTGGTAAAGACAAAGTGACGTATTTCCCACGGACAAACCACAAGATGAGTGAGTCACCTGGTGCTATGACGTCACTTACTACAAGAAGACCTGATTGGCACTTCCTCTCATTGCTACCTGTCTCTCAGTTCCCCATGTTAGGCAGGTAAATGTAACTCGTAATTATTTTAATATTATCGATGTTACTTTGGGGAATTTTACATCTTATATAAAAAATATATTTATGATCGATGTTTCATATATTTTTTTTATAGTAGTAATGTGGAATGTTGGAGGATAAAGTAATCTTAATAATTACTGAAACTAATATATGTTTTTAATTGTTAGTAATAATGGTAAGGATTATAACAGTGGCTAAAATTTATGGAAATATATATGAGTTTAATTTGAACTAGAATTGAAGAAAATCTGAAGTAGAGACAATGATAGAATTTGAAGTAAAACCCAATAATAAATATTTGTGGTGTTGGATAAAGATTCAAGAAAAAAACTCATAGAAAAACGATGAAATGAAGTAAAAACAACGAGAAAGGAAAAGTCTACAGGCCAAAAATAATAGAAGAAAATTAGTCAGAGTAAAATAAAACTGTCTGAAGAATCTTGTTAAGAAAAAAAAGATAAACAGACTTAAAAAAAAATAAAGAAAAATTTGGCTACAAAAAACACAAAAAAGGAACTAAAAAAAAAATAAATTTAGTGAACAAAAAGTAAGGATATGAGATAATGTAGCCATAAATAGAGAGAGAGAGAGTAGAAGAACTGTTCAATGGTAATGATATAATGTAAAGGAGGAACAAATGGAAATTAATTCAGGCCACTTGAGAATAAAAATAATGTTAATCAAATTGGTACAGGCTTTCCTAGTGATGCAAACAGTAAAGTATTTGTGATATCCCCCCCCCCCAAAAAAAATAGCTTGGAACTGTTAACCAGGTATGTATAATGTATAAAACTAATCTTTTATACAACGAAAAATAAAATACATAATGACTTGTCTCATGATTAATAATTAGATCTAATTGTGAAAGAAGAGCTAAGGAAAGTATTTGTGGTTTAAGAGAAATAACTGACGGGTTTTAAGAAATTCATAAATATTCATATAACAATTACGTACATTAACTTAAAAACAAAACACAACACATTAAGATTCAACAAAATAAACGTCTACAAAAAAAAAATATGCCCCAGTAATGTACATAAAGGAATTGAGAACAAAAATCATCTTCTTCAGGACAACATTTACCAACAAGTAAGAGTATTAAAGTGAAGTTGAATTACCACATCATAGACCACGTATAACCTGTAGAAGGAGGAACATGACTTAACTACTGAAGGAGAGGTGAGTGGATGAACGGAGATAGATAAGACGATTGAGGATGAACTTCGAATGACATAGAACTTGCGCCGAGTGAAGGGGTAGTTGGGTAAAAATATATGTTTCGAATGGGATTAAAACATAGTGTGATCTGATGTCTGTGATCGTCTGGTGTAGATGGGAGGTAATAGGGAGGTAATAGGAAGGCAATAGGAAGGCAATAGGAAGGTAGTAAAGGCTGGAAGAGCTCTTGTAAACAGTCAAAAAGTGTCTGAAAGTAAATCGGACGAGGCTGAAAAATGATTTATTCTTAGCAGTGTTAGGAATGTGGTGACTCCAAGTGATGCAAGTGAGTTAGAGAAGACAGACAAGAGCTTTAAATATAAAAATAAAAAGTTATATTGATCAAGAAATGGAAGTTTGCCATAGAGAGAGCTTGATGTCTTACTGTATCTAAACACCCAGAAAAGTTTCAAAGGTCAAAGACAAGAGGTTGAGATTCGCTGAAGTTGTCAAGAGCAGTGAAGGTTAGGTTAGGTTAGGTTAGGTTAGGTTAGGTTAGGTTAGGTTAGGTTAGGTTAGGTTAGGTCTGCTTCAAAGAAAGGATTTAGCGGTTCCGTTAGTTGGCATCTTTTTTTGCTGACTAGATGCTCGCCTATTTACGTCTGTCTCTCAAACTATCCATTACTGGGAACTTTCATTTCCGTAGGTTGCTTCTTGTGCATTTATCAAAACCTCATTGGCAGGTAACTTAAGGACAATGTTTAACATAAAATTTATTTTGAACCATCCGTCACTTAGAGTATAACATACACTGACCCTCGAGGCTGGCCGAGAGTAACGTACTTACATACAGTATATTATTTGACCCCAACGAGATATTTTATCCACACATGTAGTGTTACCATCACACCTGTAGTGTTACCACAGAACCTGTACTGTTACTATCACACCTGTAGTGTTACCACAGAACCTGAAGTGTTACCATCACACCTGTAGTGTTACCACAGAACCCGTAGTGTTACCACCACACCCACATTGATCCAGCAAAGGGGGTGGAGGGGCTGTACAATACATCGAGCAGGTTAGGTGTAACTACTGTCGACATGTGTAGGCGTCGTAAAGTCTGCCACATCCGCCTGGGGTTGCCACACGTCGCCCTATGACATGTGGCGTTATACATTGTCTTAATACCACACATAACACCTCAGATAACTAACTTGATCTTGTCTATATTAAACATGGATATAATAATGATAGAATTTCTTGATAGCTATTAATACAATCTAAACTAATTCATTCAGATAACAGTTAATGACAATAATGTTTGCCCTCAGTTGCCAGGTTACACAGCCTTACCCAACTGAATATATTTGTTCACATTTTCCAGATGTGTCCGGATATCCCGACTTAGCAACAGACAGCCATAATGTATGACTAAGGTAAACACTAGTACTCACCCCAGGGCCCTTGTTGGTGAGTCACTGGTGAAGCTCCAACACTGACGGGTGACAGGTGGTCCTCACCCCACGGCCCTTGATGGTGAGTCACTGGTGGACCTCCAACACTGACGGGTGACAGGTGGTCCTCACCCCACGGCCCTTGATGGTGAGTCACTGGTGGACCTCCAACACTGACGGGTGACAGGTGGTCCTCTCACCCATGGCCCTTGATGGGAGTCACTGGTGGACCTCCAACACTGACGGGTGACAGGTGTCCTCACCCCAGGGCCCTTGTTGGTGAGTCACTGGTGGAGCTCCAACACTGACGGGTGACAGGTGGTCCTCACCCCACGGCCCTTGATGGTGAGTCACTGTGGACCTCACACTGACGGGTGACAGGTGTTCACCCAGACTCTTGTTGTGAGTCACCAGTGCCCAACACTGACGGGTGACAGGTGGTCCTCACCCCACGGCCCTTGATGGTGAGTCACTGGTGGACCTCCAACACTGACGGGTGACAGGTGGTCCTCACCCCACGGCCCTTGATGGTGAGTCACTGGTGGACCTCCAACACTGACGGGTGACAGGTGGTCCTCACCCCACGGCCCTTGATGGTGAGTCACTGGTGGACCTCCAACACTGACGGGTGACAGGTGGTCCTCACCCCCAGGGCCCTTGTTGGTGAGTCACTGGTGGAGCTCCAACACCACGCAAGTGACAGGTGGTCCCCACCCCACGGCCCTTGGATGGTGAGGCCACTGGTGGACCTCCAACACTGACGGGGTGACAGGTGGTCCTCACCCCAGGGGTCTCTTAGTTGGTGAGTCACTGGTGGAGCTCCAACACTGACGGGTGACAGGTGGTCCTCACCCCAGGGCCCTTGTTGGTGAGTCACTGGTGGAGCTCCAACACTGACGGGTGACAGGTGGTCCTCACCCCAGGGCCCTTGTTGGTGAGTCACTGGTGGAGCTCCAACACTGACGGGTGACAGGTGGTCCTCACCCCAGGGCCCTTGTTGGTGAGTCACTGGTGGAGCTCCAACACTGACGGGTGACAGGTGGTCCTCACCCCACGGTCTTGTTGGTGAGCCACTGGTGAGCCCAACACTGACGGGTGACAGGTGGTCCACCCCACGGCCCTTGGTTGGTGAGTCACTGTGAAGCCCAACACTGACGGGTGACAGTGGTCCTCACCCCAGGCCCTTGCTGGTGAGTCACTGATGGAGCTCCAACACTGACGGTGACAGGTGGTTCTCACCCCAGGGCCCTTGTTGGTGAGTCACCAGGAGCTCCAACACTGACGGGTGACACGTGGTCCCCACCCCACGGCCCTGTTGGTGGAGGCCACTGTGGAGCCCAACACTGACGGGTGACACGTGGTCCCCACCCCACGGCCCTTGCTGGTGAGTCACTGGTGGAGCTTACAACACACTGACGGGTGACAGGTGGTCCTCACCCCACGGCCCTTGTTGGTGAGTGTCACTGGTGGGAGCTCCAACACTGACGGGTGACAGGTGGCCCTCACCCCACGGCCCTTGTTGGTGAGTTTCACTGGTGGAGGCTCCAACACTGACGGGCAGACAGGTGGTCCGCACCCCACGGGTCTTAGTTGCGAGTCACCAGGAGCCCAACACTGACGGGTGACACGTGGTCCTCACCCCACGGCCCTTGCTGAGAGTCACTGGTGAGCGCACTGATGGTGACAGGTGGTCCCTCACCCCACGGCCCTTGTTGGTGAGTCACTGCTGGAGCTCCAACACTGACGGGTGACAGGTGGGCCTCACCCCACGGCCCTTCTTGGTGAGTCACTGGTGGAGCTCCAACACTGACGGGTGACAGGTGGTCCTCACCCCACGGCCCTTGTTGGTGAGTCACTGGTGGAGCTCCAACACTGACGGGTGACAGGTGGTCCTCACCCCACGGCCCTTGTTGGTGAGTCACTGGTGGAGCTCCAACACTGACACAGCTCAGGGTGTCGACAACCTGTTGAAGGCTCTGTTTCTCCTTTTGGAGTCTCGAGATTTCCTGGTTAATGCTGGTCAGACGATGGTTAAGGTTCCTCTCCTGTTGCTCGTCATTCTGTCGGCGCTGAAACTGCCTGATGGACCGCTGCCTCTTCTTCTCCGCTTCCGGTTCATCCTGTTTTTTCCACTGGTACATTTTAAGCTTCCTTATACGGACCTTCTCTTTAGGAACACACGACTGAGTGGCGTCACTAGCGCTAGAAGTCGATTGAGTGGCGTCAATCGTGCCAGAGGTCGCCGATTGATCGGGAATCTTGTTCCGCACCCCTCCATTTGCTGTTTTCGGTGTTTCCATTCTTGGTGCCACCAACTGGTTGCGCTCTGGGAATTCCTATGACTGTGGTAAGTAGAGTAACTGAAGGAGGACAATACACCAGGCCGTCATAACATGTCTGTCCCTAGAACTTCTATAATTATGGTAGGAAGAGTCGCTAAATGAGGACAACAACAAGGTGTCTGATAACAGCTGACGGAAGGCAGTCAACAGTAGAGGGATGCCAAGTACAGGTCCTCGACGCCCCTTAACCCTGATGTTGCTGGACCTTCATCATGACGATAAGTATAGTGGCAGGGATGAAGGGAGAGGGCGCCACTGGACCTCTTTAATGAGATGTTGACCAGAAGCGTCTCAGGTACCAGTGTCCAACTCGGTAGGTGTACTGTGAGAGTGCTGAGGAACTACCAGATGAGAATATATTTTTCTTGCACTCCTGGACAATGGACAATTGTACGTGGTGCTGCGATATCCAGGTCTAGCAGGTAGTTAGACCCTTCGTGGACTAAGATCACACCTTATATACTCGCCAGAACAGCTCGGGAACTCCCTTATACCTGCTGACTGAGGAGCTTCAGCGTGGAGAACGAGTGTTGCATTATCGTGTATTGCACCAAGACTTCTGTGAACCATTTATGTTTAGTAAAGTCGTAAAGTTGCTTGCTTACTCGGGAATACCATGAATAAGCAAAGCCGACAATATTTCAAAAATATTTAAAGGAAGAGCACCTTTTGAAGACCTCTTACTTCTTCCTGTATAACTCCTCCTCAGTCTTTGTTCAGCCATGATGATCTGAAACACACTGAGCGTGGGAAGTACGGAAGCAGTTCGTGACACCTTGGTATCACTAGTGACCACAGACCCTCCCGGTGCTCCAGATAAGAACCAAAAACATTCCCTGTGATATCGCCCACCACGATTGCAAGAGTTGGTTACTAGTGTCAGGGAGGGCAAACCTAACCCAATCTATCTTAGGCATACTTAAGCTATCTTGTAATGGATACAGAGAAATAAAAATCCATACACAAACTACTCTCCAATAAGCTGTAGCAATAAAACTAAAAAGTCTATCTATTTGAAAAAGTCACTTGCTTTTGTTTCAATTTTAACAGACAATTATCTCTATTTAGAATAACGGGATAACTTTTTATTCTTATAACTTCATGGAAATTATTAGCATATAGTTGAATTTGCTCTGGCTTCATTTAAGGCGTCGTTAGGTTAGGTTAGGTTAGGTTTGGTTTCATCTATATGCATTTTCAAGATCCTCATGATCGTTTATTATCAGTCAATAGTTTCCAAAGAGAGAGATACAGAGACGTTATCGTGTCTTACTGGGCGCCACTACGGTACACTAATGGGGCCAGAAGGTAATATTTTAGTATGTCCTTCACCGTAACTCAACCAAGTGATTCCTAACTATGCAATCTTTAAGAATCTCTTCCTCAAAAAAGTTGTTTACACCGTAACTTGGCTGTGAGATGAACAACTTATGAATAAACAGTTGTATGATAACCAATACATCAATAAACAGTTGTATGATAACCAACACATCAATAAATATCTAATACAAGTTCTTTCTTTCACTATTAGGAATCAAAAGAAATTTTCATTAATTTCTTATATCTAAAATGTCACTTCTCATTACCAATGACATCAGTTTCCGTTGGTTTCAAGCACCCTGCCGCTGACTAATATGCCTCAGTCCTCCCAGCCTTGAGTAAGATACTGGAGAAGCTAGCATGTAGTAGACTAAAATCCTTCTGCAGTGTCAATAACATCTTTACAGACTCCCAGTTTGGATTTAGAGCTAGAAGGTCGACTGAGAGTGCTCTGCTATCCTTTACTAATGACATCTTAAATTCCTTTGATGACAGCCAGTTCACAGTCGGTATATTCTTGGACCTCTCTAAAGCCTTCGATACTGTCGACCCTACCATCCTCCTTTCAAAGCTTGAACATTACGGTGTTAGGGGCCTGTCCCACAATTGGTTTACCTCATATCTGTCCAACAGGATGCAGTATGTCTGCTATAATAATCACTAATCTGACTCCTAGCCAATCTTGCATGGCGTCCCCCAAGATTCCATTCTCGGTCCAATTCTGTTTTTGTTGTACATAAACGACATAGTCCACGCCAGCATACTCAGAAAATGCAACTTATTTGCAGACGATAGTAGTCTCTATGCCAGCAATTCAGACCTCCATTCCTTGATGAGAACTATGAACACTGAATTGACTAAAGTCAGGACCTGGGCAACACGTAATAAACTGACCTTAAACCATGAGAAAACCGACAACACGATCTTTCACAGAAGAAAAAACTTACCCCCAGACTTGGACCCCCTGTAACTTGGTAATACAATCCTCAAAGGCGAACAAAATACTAAATTCCTCAGAGTTATTGTTGATGAGAAACTTAACTGGAGAAACCACATACAAGCCATTCACAGTAAAGTCAATAAACAGTGCGGTATCATGTATCACACTCGACAGTCACTCACTCTCACAGCAACAAAAGAAATTTATCAAGATCTTGTTTACCAACACCTGATACACTGTCACACACTATGGGGGGCCTCTGGCTCTTCAAAAACACAATCCCTGGTTACTGCACAAAAGAGAGTTGTACGGACAATGACCTACTTGAAAAAAAAAAACAGATCACACAAACGAAAAGTTTGCTAAATTGAAAATGTTAAAATTCGAAGATATTAACACCTACTGCTGTGCCCTCTTTGTTTACAAATCTATCAATGACTTGCATTTCCAGTTCCGGAATAATCAGAGATACAACTTTAGGCACCCAGAGCTACTAAGACCACCCCCCATGTGCTCCTTTCAGTCCCATACCTCCATAAAATATCATGGTGTGAAGGTATGGAACAACTTACCCCCACCCATCCGAGCAAACACTACGCTCCCCTCCTTTAAATCATCTCTTAAAAAATATCTATTGCCTAAGTATTAATATTTCTTGTACGACCTACTATATTTACAGTACCTGCTTTTAATGTACCATCAAAACCGTTTTATCGGAAATTATCATGTAAATAGATAAGAAATTATCATTGCAATAAATATATTTGCCAACTAGACATAATCCTGACAGCTCTGTCCTCTTGCTCAACCTTAATACTGTACAACCCATGTTGTACTGCTCCCCCATTATACTTATGTTTTTCAATTCTACTGTAATTTATTTGTATACTTATAATATAACATATTTCATGTAGATCCACAATGAAAACATGGATAAGATAAATCTTGATAAAATCACACGGGAAAAGGGAAACAACGGAGCACCTTAGCTTTCGTCTTTATTCAAGACATCTTCAGAGATGTCTTGAATAAAGACGAAAGCTAAGGTGCTCCGTTGTTTCCCTTTTCCGTGTGATTTTATCAAGATTATAATATAAATAAAATATAAATATAAATATAAATAATCAATAAATAAAATAAATAAATATTGAAGTGATAACCGTAGTAGCATTATGAGATGTTCTTATTACCACCAGGCTATTGTACTATTCCAGATGATACTAAATGTAACATAATACTTCCTTGAGATAAATGTATAGTATATATCAGGTGCCTACAAGAGAGCTCAGGTTCTCAACTGGCTCAGCCATGTTAACATTGTTATTATTATCCACTCTGTATCTGTGTTTGTCTGGCTAAATAAACTGTGTCAGTTCAATTCTTTGATAACGTCCCACAACATGTTGTACCGTTACTTGGTAGTTAATATTGTTTGGCTTATACAGTACACAGTGTCTGGTGAGCACCAGGGAGCAATGTATCGTTCAGCAAGTGAATGTATCATAGCAATCACCACATTCCGCCAGCAAGGTTTCTCTTAGCTTTAAACATAAACATCTTATTGCGATTTATTTTTCACTCGCATTTCAAGTCCATTCCATGAAATCAGGTTTCTTGTATGCTAGGAAGTATTTTTGTATAGATAAGGATTGTGGGGGACCTCCTATTGCTCTCGGGGCCCTAAGTGACCACGAAGTTCAGTCTCTTATTTCTTAGAATCTCAAACATGGTGCAAATTCATGTTTGTCATGTTCTGCCGCTCCAAACGCAAGCGTTTTTCTGGCATCTGCGTAGATGAGAAAAACCATAGTAAAACTAACTGACATTAGCTTCAAAATAAATATGTGGGGTGAGTCTTGTCTGCTTTGTATTGAATTTATTGATCTATCTATCATTAGCCTTTTGCGGCTCACGTGGCAAAGATATATATTGTAGTTAGCCATCAAATATAAAATTTAATAACAGAAAACAGTTGTCTTTCAAGGATAACTTTAATATTCACTATCACCACCCCCTCTTGGTCAAATTTTTGTATTAATAGACAACAGTAATACATTAACTAATTATATAATTGAAGATATGCATATCATTCATTGTTGAAACATTAATTTCTTAGTATATCAGATATGATGAAATTCTCGTCACATGACTGATACGAGACGTTCTTCATCCTCTATTGCTCGAACCTCACAACTTTTCCTATGATCGACGTAAACGGGATTCATCGTAGTAGTGTCGAATGACGTTAGCTTGAACACGTATGTGGATTGTATTTATTTCCTTAACTATCGATAGAGGCGATTGGTCTTGCGGCTAAGTAGTAAAGAGATTATTTGTAGTTACCGATGAAGTATACAACGTGATCACAGGATGTTAATTAATAGTTATATTTGTATAGTTGAGCATATGAGGGTAGTTCACTCCATCATAACCTCCAGTTAACATGATTCACTCCATTATAACCTCCAGTTAACATGATTCACTCCATTATAACCTCCAGTTAACATGATTCACTACATTATAACCTCCAGTTAACATGATTCACTCCACCATAACCTCCAGTTAACACGATTCACTCCACCATAACCTCCAGTTAACATGATTCACTCCATCATAACCTCCAGTTAACACGATTCACTCCATCATAACCTCCAGTTAACATGATTCACTCCATCATAACCTCCAGTTAACATGATTCACTCCATCATAACCTCCAGTTAACATGATTCACTCCATCATAACCTCCAGTTAACATGATTCACTCCATCATAACCTCCAGTTAACATAACTCATCCCATTTTAACTTAAGTAATTTATGTTTGTTTGCAGGAAACTGTGTTTTACTAAGAATGAGTCACAATGAACCTAATATACACACCCATCTTTATTTTGTTTCTGGACAAAGCAACAGTACGGACCAGACTGCCTGTACTGTTGCTTAACTCTCTGACTAGTCTTACGTGAGAACGGATTGTAATAAGTCCACATTCTATGGTATTTTCCTTTATATAGAAAACGCTTCAAGATATTTTAAACTGAAATGACCGCCCTGGCCCGAGGTGTTGACAGTAATACCAACCTCGAAATCACTCCCCCCCTAGGGAGAGAGAGAGGGGGCCTACCCCCTCTCTCTCTCTACCCAGGGCCCAAGAAGCTGGGCAGGGCCCCGGGGAAAGATATATTTAATATTTATATCCACCCTTTCCCAGGGCCCTGAAATTCCCGCCTTCCCCAACGTCTAGGGTTTCCTGTCTTTAACCCCCCCAACCACAAGCATTGCCCTGTTCACAGAATACGAGTCGTGAAAAAAAATTTTCTCCCACTTCGAGCTTCTGCCATGGACGAGGAAGGATGCAGTATGCAATCCCTTTAAAATGCTATGGGCCTTTATGGGAGTCTACCCACCCGCGAGGAGAAGAAATCATTCAGGCCAAGCCTCACCTCGTCCAGCAGCATATCACTAACATGCCAGCAGAGCTTTTACTAGCTGAGACCTTTAACCAATCAGCGAGCACTCTATTAGCATGCTCACACACAACTACTATGGCACCCAATTTTAACTGAAGTAACTGAATAAATTCCTCGGTAAACTAGCTCTCCCAGACAGAGCAATTGTTCAAACTAGTTTTGACTGAAATGTTCAGCTAAACTAGATCTAATAATATGTAGTCCTGCATTTTGGGTTTTCCTTAGCATCCTTAGGTGTAACGAGTTGTACCGTACAACATTTGTGACTTCTAGTTTTAACTAGTTAAAGCTAAAATATATTATTAACCTAAATAACCAGTAGAGAGAAAGAAAGCTGTGAGGTTGGGCCCATCTCACTAACCGAAGAAAAACAAAAAATAACAGTAGTAGAGAAGACAGATAAGAAAGCGACTACTGCTGACACAACACTGATGGCTGATACATGGTGGAGCAGCAGCGAGCAACAACGCCACGAGAGAGGATGTCAACACTTCTTGGCAACTGTTGTGTACAAGATCTGTCTACATTATGTAATATTATGTAACTCAGAAACATATAAGCCGCGGGAAACTTAGAGTACCAGAGACAAGCTTCGTGTAAAACTTGGGAGTTAACCAGAGTTAGACATAGAGTAGAACCGGGAAGGGAGCGACGAAGATTAAAATTACGTGGACATGTAGAGAAAATGGATGACTAAACGATGACGATAAAGAGAAGAATCAGAGGAGACTGACATAGAAGAAGGGTAGGGAAGAGACGGTGTGATGGAGTGAGGGAGGAGAGTGAGAGAAGAGATGACGTGACAAGGAGATATGGAAACCGGAAGTATAGGAAGGTTCTCACCAGACGGCCAACGCGCAATAGTTCAACAAAGATCCATATTTTATCTTGCCAACATAAATTTACATTATTTTTCATAGATTTGTTTAATAATTCCCTTATTAACGTCTGTGGTAATTGGATTTCAATCTCATCAAAGAGACATCTGAGGGAAGACTCCATCCAATACACTGTTAAGGTGAGTGAAGTAACATCTCTTGTACGTCAGTCCACCAAGACGCGAGGTGGGGTTGTTGTCATAGCAGCTGTTCCATCATGTGTAAGCTAGATAGTCCCTCTCAGACATTGCACATCAAGCCTCATACAGTCATTATAGCTACAAGTGTTCAGTAGATTTGGCAGGTGAATGAGGACGAAAACAATTATTAGTTACCAGATGTAGTGACAACTGACTGATAACCATGGTGTTGTACGGTGACGGCACAGAGAAAATCTCTATATACGGTCGTGTGTAATTTTGCACGGAGAGAAAGTGAACTACACTATATATGATGCTTCTCCTTGGTGTTTATCTATGAATACAATGATAAACTTTCACACATATATTATAGGTCTTATACAAACACATTATTAGGATGAGTAGCTACCAATCTCACTTATGTAATCTTTACTTTTCCATATTAATTTTCCTATGAGAGAAGAATATACAGACCAATATGCCTTGTATATAAGCATTAGGTGTATATATATATGAAAAAAATACACACAGTTTCGGCTATAACTTTATTCAGTTCCGTTTCATAATTAAAATAAACACAATAAAATAGATACAATGAATATTAAGTTAATGTCAAGATAAATATATTCCTTTATTAATATATCATGTAATTATCTCTATCACAAATCAATGGACTAGATTTATTTATATCCTGGTAACAACAGGTGTACGTGTGGCAGGTTATCGCCGAGTGCTGGCGCCGAGTCTGCCACTGTCGCCGGGGTTACCACACTCTACCTCCTGACATTGGGGAAAAGTGAATTAGTCTTCGTCATACAAACTCATGCATATTTCATTTATGACTTTTATGATACAATGTTTAGGCACTGACCACCGATCTTTCTTTCTGAATACAAAATAAATCTGAAAGAAGTGAAGGAAATTGGTTCTTGTTCAATTGTAGACCATTACTGTATCCGTGTTTGCTGTACTACCATGACTCAATAAGTGTTTTTCCTTTAAGCCTGAGAAATACTGTTTCATGCTGCTTACCCTGCTCCTCCCTTCTCTCCCCTTCAACACCAAACACCACTATTGAGAGTTAAATGTATATAAAGTGAACTTTGCCAATCAGATTTGTCCCCTGCTCCTCGGTCACCACCAGCCCTTTGCTGATGTCATATTGGGACATTTTCCCAGTGTCAGGCATGTTAAAAGGCGTCGAGTATAAGGTACATGGTAGTATGGATACTGGTGCTTCAAAGATACTGATTTTAATATTAGCAATGAAAATACGGGCCCAATATTAAGTTATGATTGAATTTTAGTTTATCTTAACTTAACGAATGATTGAAAAATAAGTTAAGACACTTACGAATAATATTGAAGCACAAATATTAGGAAAACAACAAAATATAATACATCAATATCATGAGAATTATTGACTCAAGGTGGATCCATCCCTGTCTGCAACACTGAAGTAGGGGCTAGGTGGTGTATAACCCAAATGAAGGAGAATAATAAGTACGACGTGATAGTGATATTTACCTCAAAGCATCTGTTGGTAAGTCACTGGGGCAGCTCCTACACTGAAGTAGGCCAGCTCGTTCTCTAAGCCAGCGACGGTTTGTTGACATCTCTGCTTCTCCTCCCGGAGTTTTGCGACCTCTTTGGTCATGGTGTTTAAGGTACAGTTGAGGCCTCGCTCGTATTCTTCCTTCCTTATTCGCTGTTTATGCCTATTAAGGGCTCGCACCCTCTTCTCCTCCAGCTCCGGGTCTTCCTGTGGTCCCCATTGATACATTTTAGGCTTCCTCCTGCGTACATTCTCTCCAGAAACAGGAGCCTGAGCGGCATCAATCATGCCAGGGTTCGCCAGTTGGTCAGGATCTTCGTTAAATAATCCTTCGTTATATGCTGTTGGAGATGCGTCCGTCATGTTCGGTGCCACCAAGTGACTCCCATAAGAATTACCATAACTATGGTAGGAGGATTCGCTGAAAGGAGGCAGCACACTGGGATTATTGTAGTCACTGACGGATGACTCTGCTGACAGTGACGGTATGGCCGATGGTTCCCAAGAGCAGGAGGCAGAAGCTCCTGCTGCCCCATAGTACTGGTCACCTGACGTTGATGGTGCCAGGCTTTGGGTCGGGAAAGGCGTGGGGAATGTGTAGGTGTCACTGATGATCTGTGGATCTGAAGTGTTCCAGACGACAGCACCCATCGAGTCGCCAGGGATATTAAGAGGCTCATCCCCAGAGAGAGTGTATCTCTCTGATGGTTCTCCTTGGCCTCTGAATGGATACATAGTTTTCCTCCAACGTCAAGTGTTTCTTCAGCCAGAGTGTTCTTACACCCTACACTACCGACAGATGACTATACAACATTAAACACAGATAACCAGTTTTATACATTTTAGCTCTGGTATATTCCGAGTACTGCATGACGGTAATCCGCCCGTTAGACGCGTGATAAACCTCTAAAATGGAAGTGGGAGGCGACAACTCCCCATAGTAGAAACGAACCTCTTCCTCGGATGACATAACGGGTATTTTGAGGGACTGTCCAACCGTTTTCCAGCCTCGCCTTAGACCCCACCCATGCCGCCGGCTCTCCCTTTGTATATATATATATATATATATATATATATATATATATATATATATATATATATATATATATATATATATATATATATATATATATATATATATATATATATATATATATATATATATATATATATATATATATATATATATTTTTTTTTTTTTTTTTATCTAAATATTATCAGTATTAATAGGAAGATAATTTAATGCTTTTCTTGTTATTTAAGGAGCTCTAGGGGGGGAGGGGGTTCTTTTTATTGTATCTCATAAGGAACGTTCTTAATTCAAGCTATTTAAGTCAAATTAGGTTTGTGTTAACTCCCACAATATTCCTCTATTATTATTATTATTATTATTATTATTATTATTATTATTATTATTATTATTATTATTATTATCGCGATTTTATTATTATTAGCAGTAGTAGTATTAGTATTAGTATTAGTATTTTCATCATTATTATCATCATTATTACCATCATTACAATAATCATTATCATCATCATCATCATCATCATCATTACCATCAAGCACAGTGATGAAATGAGGAGGACCTAGCAAGTGTTCCTCCCTCTTGAACACCTGTTGGCGTTAGTATAAATTAAGAGAGGCAATTACTTCAATAAAGGTGCATGTGTTATGTTTCACGACGCTTCAACAACTATATCACTGAGGGCAAATATATCACCACTACATCACCACTATATCACCACTGTATCACCACTGTTTCACCACTATATCACCACTGTATCACCACTACATCACCACTATATCACCACTATATCACCACTGTATCACCACTACATCACCACTATATCACCACTATATCACCACTGTTTCACCACTATATCACCACTGTATCACCACTACATCACCACTATATCACCACTATATCACCACTATATCACCACTGTATCACCACTATATCACCACTATATCACCACTATATCACCACTGTATCACCACTATATCACCACTATATCACCACTCTATCACCACTACATCACCACTACTGAAGATTAAAGTTACGTAGATCTCCTCTAGTGCGACTGTAACAGTATATCAACCAAACTTGTCTTGATAAGGATATCTGTGGTGACCGCATTGGACCGCATTGTAAAGACGTCATAATCAAGTAGAAGGAATATTTTGGGGGCTGAAACCCTACAGTAGGCGCGCTGAAGACTCTTGACATGGCTTATGCTTCGTAGAATCTAAACGTGATGAAAGTGTCGTCCGTGGCCAAGAGTTATAAAAACAAATATATAACCAGAAACGATTCCCAACCTATCACCGATTGCCCCTATAACATCATCACTATTACGCAGCTGACTGGTGGTGATACTTTGTGTGTGTTGAGTTTCTCTGTGTTTTGGTTGGTAGTGATCGAGGTAAGGAAATGTAGTATTCTTACAGGTGAAAGTATATTATCAATTAACCATAATAAAAAATTAATCTAACCTAACTAAACCAAACTTCACTAAACCCAACCCAACCCAACCCAACCCAACCCAACCCAACCCAACCCAACCCCCAACCCAACCCATCCCAACCCAACCCAACCCAACCCAACCCTAACCCAACCCAACCCTAACCTAACCTAATTTATTTATGTCATTTAAATCAAAATATGTCTTCTTTTTCCCATGAATTTTTATTTATTTTATTTTTTTCAGTGTCTACATTTCCGTTCATCCTTCATCCACGCAGTATAAGAGATCAGTATTAAACACGTATGTAACTTGATAGGGGTTATAAGAGGAATATGTCATGTCAGGTGGAGGTTATGAGGAGCAGGAAAGCCTTAATTAACAAGATGATAATGACCAGTCAGTCAGTCAGTCAGTCAGTGTGTGTGTGTGTGTGTGTGTGTGTGTGTGTGTGTGTGTGTGTGTGTGTGTGTAAGGACAGTCGAGAACAAGTTTCCTGCGGCTGTTCGAGGAAATCCTAATGCAATACTATGTTGAAAGGCGAAAAATTACATATTCTGGAAGTGCGAACAAGAAATACAAGGAATAGGGGGAAAAACATAGATAAATGATGTTATAGAAGGAAGAAAACACAAAAAATAACACCTATCATGTTGTCTTTAATTCTCCTTTGTCTTATTTAAAACAAAATATCAAAAACATCTTTAGCCAACGGTCTAACAAGGGGAAGGAAAAATATCTGAAGGGACGCTAAGAATGTTAAGAGTAGTGAAGATCAACAAGAAGCTCTAATCATTTTTTTGTTTTTTTAGTATGGAATTGAAATATAAAGTCATAAATATCCAATAATAACAATACCTATGAATAATCCAGGGAGAGTTTAGTGGCAGGATGTAAGGGGACATAGATCTTGGTACTCGCTCCTTGGAACACACTGAGTGAGGTCGTCATACACACTATAATAATCTTCCACGAAATATTTGGGAGGACACACAACGTTCTTTGAGGTTATAATAACAAACGTCACTTGGGATGGATGGCTGGGAATTTTGATGACGGTCCGCGTTAACAAGGCTCTGAGTGGCTAGTAAACCACACTGACTGGCTAGTAAATAAGGCTCTGAGTGGCTAGTAAACCACACTGACTGGCTAGTAAACAAGCCTGTGAGTTGCTAGTAAAGTTCCTGTAAATACCATAAACACAGGATACACAGATGTCTATGGTCAATGTATCAGTCAAGTTCATGACCAGTAAGCATGTTCCTAGCAGTATATTTATGCCGAGGTGAGCATACTCATCATCTGTAGGTCGTGTTCAGTGTGAGAGACAAGGGTGAGGTCGTCTGCATACTGAAGTTCAGTAATGGAAGCTGCCGACACCTTTGTTCCTGCCTGGAGTCGTCTTATGTTGAAAAGACTCTTCATCCTGTACTCGATGTCCACCCCGCCGGCTAAATTGGCACTGGCACGAGTAAGGAAGGCAGCCAAGAACATGGAAGAGATAGTTGGTGCCAGTACACATCCTTGTTTTACCCCCGTATGGATGGGGAGAACTCAGACTGGGTGCCACTGTGTAGAACACTGCCGTTCATGCTATCATGGAGTTGCCTCACAATGGCGATGAATTTGGGAGGCAGCCGAAACCAAAACACATACATCCATATAGACGAACGCACGCACGCACGCACGCACACGCACAGATTACCTCAGATATACGGAACTTTGATAAATAGTTAATCCCAAAATCTATTCCTAAATTATTCTATTAAATCCAGAGATCGGTAAAGGAAGTGGTGTAACCTCGCAGTCACCAGATACAGAAACGTCACCTTCCGGTCCCTTACCGTTGACCCGCGAGGTGTACTCCCCGCTAGGAGATTGTTTAATGACGTAATTAGAAATCAAGTGTGTGTGTCAAGGTTTGTTCTCATTCGCCGATACATTAGTTTATGGTGATATTTTTACCCTTTAGGTCTATAGTATACCACGATAAATAACAACACTCGCCGGTTACCACTTGAAAAGCAAGTGAGCTTCTCGCCGAGTGAGGGTCAGATTATATTTATATCCTTACAACTTAAATCGTGTCTGATAAAATTTACTGTTTCACATAAGACATCATTTACCGTCATAAAATAGCTTAATTATACCTAAAGTAGGTTAGGTTAGGTTTTCCATAAATCTTTTAATTAGTGTGTATTATTAGGGTCTACACTGATCATCTTTGTCTAATCAGAAGTTTTCAATATATATATATATATATATATATATATATATATATATATATATATATATATATATATATATATATATATATATATATATATATATACATATCCTTAATGGGCCGGAAGCACAACGTACAAAGTAAACACACTATAATGAACCATCTGTATCGGAAGTGGACGTTTACTCTCCCTCAACCTGGCTTTCCGAGTACATTTTCACGGGGAATCTTTCTTGTATTTTTGGCATCTAAGCGGTGTGTATATATACAGTATATACCGTGTAGGAGCATGTTGTGACACACAGTCTACTGGAGCGTGTAGTGAAGTCGACACCCCCACAGTGACAATGTTTGGTGGCCATCTTGTGACTCAGAGGAGCTTGAAGGATTCACAGTATATAGATCCACAGTACAGTGGATCATATGGTGATCAGTATGAATCTTCAGGTCCTTCAGCTTCTCTGACGTATTCGTCCCCCTTCAGTAGTGTTGACTCACAGTACAGCTATGAGACGCCCACAGATCCAGCAGCCTGCTCCTGGGGGGCCTCAGAAGACTTCATGCCACCTGAAGCGGCCATCGACAGCCATTTTTACGACCCTTCCAAGATGGCGTCCCTCAGTGATCCCACCTGCCTCAGTTACGATAGCTCCTACACTAATGACGTGTCGACGACGGGGAACGCCTATGTGCTCGAGGACATTACTACCTGGCACCCTGACACTGTAAGAGAAACAGCAAAAGCTTTATATGATTTAAAATTTGGTGAGGAATTTAGAGCAAATGATTCACATCTACGGAACTCAACAACTAGTAAACAAACACCGGCAACAGTGAGTGGCGGCTTATATCACTTGGGACCTCACCACCAAGGGACTGCTGGCACGAGTGACTCCCCTCAGATGATAGTTCACGGGGAGAAGGTCCTTCACCGGAAGCCGAAACAGTATCAGTTAGGACCCCAAGATGACCCTGAAGACGAGAAGAGGAGGCTGAGGGCCATCAAACAAAAAAAAAAGCGAGACAAAGACGATGAAAACGAGCGTTTCACCAGACAGACACTGACGACCACCACACAGCAGGCCTTGGCGCTACGTCTACAGAAGGAGACATCTCTACACAATATCTCCATGTTAGAAGCCCACATGAGCTGCCTTAGTGTTGCGGGCGCCACACACCAGCAGGGTAAGTGACAGCGTCCATCTCAAATGTTAAACTGAAAATGTAATCATATTTATTAGAGCTGTGACAACTGCTGGGAGACCCGGTATGCACAGGCAGTTGTGCTTACAATTATTTCTCAAAGTCATGCAGTTTAAACTAAGCAGTTAACCTAAAAACCAAAAAGTTGTCGATTAATGATAACGCGAGACTGTGTTCCAAACAAGTCATATCAGAACTGAATCTAGAGGGAAATGTTTGTTAATTCACCAGAGTATCGTCCTGACCAAAATAAAAATTGATGGCTATTAAAATTAATTATTATTATTTTATTACAATATTTCGTAAAAAAGGTTAACTTATTAATAAATTTACCCGGGGTTAAAGTCCACAATGAAATAACATAACCGAAACCATTTGACCTAATCATATTTATCGCCTCCTGAGAAGACTTCGGATCCAGTAATTGTTGTTTGAGATGTACAGATAGAATCGTGTCTGTGACCTTAGCTAAATCAATGTCCCAAATCACCATCAGCAACACGGGATAGAGAGATAGAGAACAAAAGAGAAATATATTGAATTAACTAAGATGGATATTATATGCTGAAATTGTCCTGTAATGGTAGAGAAGGAATTACCAAAATAACATACAGGTAAGGAGGAGGTAAATCTTATTATTAATGATATCCCTTGTTACCTGAGATCACCATAATAAAGTGAATGAATGCGTTTTTTTTTTCTTTTTTCAGGAGACATGTGGCAGCCAAGCACGAGTACACAGTATTACCAGCCGCTGTAGACGTAAACATATGTATGTGTACATAGTTGTAGATATAAAGTGATCTTGTAGCTGTAGATATATTTATAGACATTCATACTTTTAAATCTATACACCTATACACGTAAACCTCTACCCATTAATACACCTTTGAGTCTTTATTCTATACACCCGTATACTTGATAACAATATCCTGTATTATACTAAATGATTTATAAAAATACAAACATCCTTCACTAAGATCTATATGTAGTTCATGTATCTCTATGTAGACAAATATATATACAACTCTGTACAAATAGACATGAACTGATGTGTATACTAAAATCTATGAATATATTTATGTATGTAAATAATATAAGTTAATGGGTTTTTTACTGTCTCAAATATTCTTAAACAAATAAAGTGATGTTAATAAGATTACTGAAGTGTTATTTAAGTATTATACGGGTAATATATATTTAAGGATCTCCGATATCTAAGGAACTAGATTATAAGAGAACCATAAGTCATCCTCTCTTATGCTTAACGATGGAAGAGAGACGAAATTTGTCCTCAGATAATGACTGTGTGACAAGATTTACGAAGACGAAGAAAAATAATTGGGATCACAATAGGAATATTATAATACCATTCGTCTGTTATATCATTCGTCTGTTATATCATTCGTCTGTTATATCATTCGTCTGTTATATCATTCGTCTGTTATCTGTATCCGGATAACAGCTCGATATCACAAAGCAACAAGAGGAAGAGAAATGCCAGGGTGTGTAGCGGATGATCAGTATAACAGCTAGGAATGATAACATAAACAAAAAGGGTGATTGCGTCATGCAACATGTGGGAGTCCTCAAGGAAACACGTATAAAAACGTCGTCTGTTGGCCAACTGAACGCAGTTATCTGTTGCAGCGGAGGGTAGCATAGCCTTAGAAACCGAAGAGTAAAATGGATCCATCCAAACGCCAAGAAACACCATCAGAGAGGGACTCTTCCTCTGATGAAGAACATCTCACTTTCACTGGTAGAGAAGTGGACACTGTTGGGGTGGTAGACACGGGTGTCCTAGGCGCTTCTCATCCGCAAATCCTCGAAGGACCAAGTGACAGCCACACACTCACTGCACCATCCCCGCCCCACAACTCCGCTCCTACTGTCACAGGTCAAGCAGCACCAATGTCAGATGACCAAAACTATGGGCCAGCGTGGACCTCCTCTACTCGCCCCAGGGAACCTTCGTCAGTAGAATCTACCGTAAGCACTTACCACGACTCCTCAATTGTGATGCCCCCCTACAGTGAACCTTCCCACCATGTCTATGGTAGTTCACATGACAGCCATATGGCGGCCTCGTGGAACACACCCAGCATGTGGGACGCAAACACGAGGCAACAAACACAAGTAACAGCTAGTGGAGGAGTGACTAGAGAGGATCATGACCAACGGGCAACCCCTAGCACTAGTGACGCCGCTGAGACGTTAGTTCCTGGGAAGAACATCCGAAAAAGGAAAACAAAACTGTACGAGAAGAGCAAAAGGGAGGATTGTGCTGAAGAGATAAGGAGGCAGCAAGCCATCAAAGCGCATAACTATCGACAGAAGAAGGATGAAGAGGAGCGTAAGCTTTGGCGTAACTTGAGGACCACATCACAGGAGGTCGAGCGACTCGTGAAGGAGAAGCAGGAGCTTGAACACACCATCAGCATGATAGAAGACCAGATGACCTACTTCAGTGTTGAGGCTTCACGCCAACAAGGGCAGTGGGGTGAGGACCACCTGTCACCCGTCAGTGTTGGAGCTCCACCAGTGACTCACCAACAAGGGCCGTGGGGTGAGGACCACCTGTCACCCGTCAGTGTTGGAGGTCCACCAGTGACTCACCAACAAGGGCCGTGGGGTGAGGACCACCTGTCACCCGTCAGTGTTGGAGCTCCACCAGTGACTCACCAACAAGGGCCGTGGGGTGAGGGCCACCTGCCACCCGTCAGTGTTGGAGGTCCACCAGTGACTCACCAACAAGGGCCGGGTGAGGACCACCTGTACCCGTCAGTGTTGGAGCTCCACCAGTGACTCACCAACAAGGGCCGGGGTGAGGACCACCTGTCACCCGTCAGTGTTGGAGGTCCACCAGTGACTCACCAACAAGGGCCGTGGGGTGAGGACCACCTGTCACCCGTCAGTGTTGGAGGTCCACCAGTGACTCACCAAGGGCTGGGGGGTGAGGACCACCTGTCACCGTCAGTGTTGGAGGTCCACCAGTGACTCACCAACAAGGGCCGTGGGGTGAGGACCACCTGTCACCCGTCAGTGTTGGAGCTCCACCAGTGACTCACCAACAAGGGCCGTGGGGAGGGCCACCTGTCACCCGTCAGTGTTGGAGGTCCACCAGTGACTCACCAACAAGGGCCGTGGGGTGAGGGCCATCTGTCACCCGTCAGTGTTGGAGGTCCACCAGTGACTCACCAACAAGGGCCGTGGGGTGAGGACCACCTGTCACCTGTCGTCCACCAGTGACTTTACCAACAAGGAGAGGACACCTGTCACCCGTCAGTGTTGGGAGCTCCACCAGACTCATCAACAAGGGCCGTGGGGTGAGGACCACCTGTCACCCGTCAGTGTTGGAGCTCCACCAGTGACTCACCAACAAGGGCCCTGGGGTGAGGACCACCTGTCACCCGTCAGTGTTGGAGGTCCACCAGTGACTCACCAACAAGGGTCGTGGGGTGAGTACTATCACAGTTTTCTTCGCTGTAAACATCTCTTCGTTTTCTTGCTCGACTAAAGACACCGAACCATATTTCTCTGACGTTTTAATATTCTCCCCTTCAGGCAGTTCTCCAGGTCCTTCTGTGCATTGTGTCTTCCCTGTGTAAATATTTCTGTTTCAAACGCAATTCTAAACTTCTGTCGCCCTTAAAGTTGTTTTCATCATCATCATATTTCCAGTTAACATCCTCAGAATCTCTTCCCCACGGTGTCAGACTTCTTTAACACTACCCGGGTATATAAATTAATCTGACACCTTACTAGGTCTGGCAGCAGTACACTCCACGAGCTTAACTCTCTTAGAAATTAGTCATGCTCTCCCGTACGTCTTGTAGTTGATACCAGATCGTATTTTGTATAATTTCACAGTGACGTTTGGAGTATTCCCAGAGTTATCATCTAGCCGTTGACGATGATAGTTTAGCCTTTTGACGAGAAGGCTTTGACCCTTTGAAGACGATGATTTGACCCTTTGAAGACGATGATTTAATCCTTTGAAGACGATGATTTGACCCTTTGAAGACGATGATTTAACCCTTTGAAGACGATGATTTGACCCTTTGAAGACGATGACTTAACTACGTGAAGACGATGGTATAATCATCTCGATGTCAAAGGGATAACTTTTTTTTTTTTTCTGTTTTTAATGTATTTAGTTTTCTTCTATAACACCATTAACTGCGAAGCGTTTGTTTAGGTTGAGGTTAGGTTGAGGTTAGGTTGAGGTTAGGTTGAGGTTAGGTTGAGGTTAGGTTGAGGTTAGGTTGAGGTTAGGTTGAGGTTAGGTTGAGGTTAGGTTGAGGTTAGGCTGAGGTTAGGTTGAGGTTAGGTTGAGGTTAGGTTGAGGTTAGGTTGAGGTTAGGTTGAGGTTAGGTTAGGTTAGAATATATACAGTAGGTGCGCTTCATCACCTACTGTAAGCTAAGGTTTTCAGGACATTAATGTTATCTCCTGATGTGCCTTAACACGAGTCAAGGATGTCAAAGTGAGGCAGTTCTTCCTTCTACAGTCACATCTTAGCATATCTCTTTACCACTTCCTAACGTAATAGAAAAGTTAGTTTGAAGAAATAAGTACATAGTGTTATTATTGAGTCATATAATAGGGTTTTTTTTCCTCTGTTAAATATAATCATAAACAAAACCTCCTAATATAAATAATATGACGGGTTAAGAAAATTGTGATATCGTGTAAACTGACAAACTAATTGTGTTGTTCTCTCGCTCGTTCAGAAGGCGATGAGACTCAGCCCGAGGTGGTGACAGGAGATTCACCGCCACCACAGGTATGAACAGAAGTCACAACTGATCTGCCAGATGTATACAACTACCAACTTGAAGATTGTCGTTGTGGTAGTGAGAGTACAGGTGTGGTGGTAACAGGTGTGGTGGTAACAGGTGTGATGGTGAGAGTACAGGTGTGGTGGTAAGAGTACAAGAGTGGTGGTAACATTACAGGTGTGGTGGTAACATTACAGGTGTGGTGGTAACATTACAGGTGTGGTGGTAACATTACAAAGGTTTAAAGAAGTCAATGGCGGAAAATTTTCTTCTTAGATATATCCGGTTTTGTAATCCAACACAGTATTATGAAAATGAATTGCTTGGCATCATTTCTTCTACTATTCATATCAGAGTTGTGTATTATTTATGGAGTTGGTTTTAGACTGCAGCCATTACGGGGTGTAGTACAGTAGAGAATAATGATACCAGACTGCTTGTAATGGGACTCTACCTAACCTAACCTAACCCCTATATCTTCTTGAACTTTATCTTTTCTTAAAAATATCTATAGTGTTATGTGTAATATAAATATATCTTAAATATACATGTTGTATTATATGTATTATATGAACATAAATCTTGTAATAAACTGTTGAATAAAATGTATAAACAAAAGATAGTGCCAGAGGACATCATGTGTTAGAGGGTGACTTATGTATACCTGCCATACTGACGGTGAGGTGCAGCACTAAACACAGAGCGGATGCCTCTGTTCTCCTTCACTTATGTAATCAAGAACAAATAAATTTCAGAAGTAATATTCAGGTCGCTTTATAATTAATGTGAATGGCTAGTACAGATAGAACGTTTATTATTCGTCCCCGAGGCATGGCGAGTAATAGACCCACCGCTGTTATTCGCCCCCGAGGCATAGCGAGTAATAGACCCACCGCTATTATTCGCCCCCGAGGCATAGCGAGTAATAGACCCACCGCTATTATTCGCCCTCGAGGCATAGCGAGTAATAGACCCACCGCTATTATTCGCCCCCGAGGCATAGCGAGTAATAGACCCACCGCTATTATTCGCCCTCGAGGCATAGCGAGTAATAGACCCACCGCTACTATTATTCGCCCTCGAGGCTATAGCGAGTAATAGACCCACCGCTATTATTCGCCCCCGGAGCATAGCGAGTAATAGACCCACCGCTATTATTCGCCCTCGAGGCATAGCGAGTAATAGACCCACCGCTACTATTATTCGCCCAGCAGCAGATTCTAATACCTTGTGACATACGGAGATACAGCGCCTGAATACGCATCACTAAACTAGACACTCAAGACACACTCTAATTGATATTATACAAAACACAACATACTTACCCCCGGGTCCTGCTTGGTGTTCTAATGGAGAGGGGAAAAGGGGAAGTACTGTACACGCAACTAGGGTAATTCCCCATACTGTTTCATTATCAGAATGTGGGAAAAAAAATATAGACAACCCTGAGACATTAACTTTCGTGGTGATTTTTTTTTTGCTCTGTGATATATAATGATAGTTACAAAGCTTATTGGCCGTGGTGATGGTATTAAGTGTGATGAATGAGTCGTTGTAGCAAGGTGTTCAGGAAGTCTGGGGGAAGAGAGAGGAGGAAGGATATCAACTTGTCTTTCCCCTCTCTAGTTTTTTATCCCGTACGTTGTTATTAAATGTTCTGAGTGACCTACCACATCGCCTCTCTGTCTCACCCATCGCTTCACTTCCTCACCCACCACGCCTCTCTGCCTCACCCATCGCTTCACTTCCTCACCCACCGCCTCCTCACCCTTCCTCCTTCCCCCACCCTCCTACCTCACCCTTCCTCCTTCCTCACCCACCACGCCTCCCTACCTCACCCTTCCTCCTTCCTCACCCACCCCTCCCTACCTCAACCTTCCTCCTTCCTCCCACCCATCAAGACGTAACCAACATATTAGCAAAGAACTTCATCACGTCCTCACCCAGAACCAGAAGTTACAGTCGCCCTATTAGGTGTGTTGGTTGAGACTCAGGGGCGGTAGACGGGGCTGCCATGCATGATTGTCTTGGTCATAAAACACAACAAGCTCTCGTGCTGTTTGGGCAACTTCTCTACGTCAGTCTGTTTCTGCCTGACAAAACAAGTGCTCTTTTAAAATTGTAATCGACGTATATGCAGAAAACACTGGTCCTAATTGACTGACTAGCCACACAACACTGACTGAGTGGCCACACAACACTGGCCTTGACTGACTGGTAACACTGACTGACTGGCCACACAACACTGACTGATTATTGTTACACAACACTGACCTTGACTGACTGCACAACACTGACTGATTGACTGGCCACAACACTGTTGACTGACTGACCACACAACACTGACTGACTGGCCAAACACTGACTGACTGACCACAACACTGACTGATTGACTGGCCACACAACACTGTGACTGACCACAAACTGTGAACATGAATTAGTCAACGTCACCACACCTGCTGAGTCACTGTTCCAATCCATTATCTACACAGTGACGTCATAAACACCTTACAAAAAGCTCATATAAAAATAAAAACAACATTACGTGTATATTATTAACTGTATAATATAGATGTATAACAGATACTATACACTGGTCACATTTCTATTCATTTGTGATGTTTGAGATGTTGTAGAAAGTGGTGATAAAAAAGACGTGGTATTTGTTGTGTGGTTTATAATAGCTCTATCAATTAGTTGGAGAGATAAGACTTCCTAAAACATGAACCTGCTGACAGTAACACCCCGCCACCTCCTCTTCTCCTCTCCCCATCGTGTTGTGGTATAACTCTCCTTGAACAGAGTCCTTATCGTCTCACTGAAGTCTTGTATGTCTAAACTTACATAATTATCTCCCTACCGTCAAGGCCAACAAATTATATGGGCAATTTATTTGATTAGATAAGCTTAACTTATTAATATATATATATATTTTTTTTTGAAGCAGAAGACACAAATCTAACCTAACCAAATCAAAACTGTCTTTATGATTCTTAGGTTAGGTTAGGTTAGGTTAGGTTAGGTTAGGTTAGGTTAGGTTAGGTTAGGTTAGAGAGAGAGCTTGCACTGCAAATAAACACCTCTCTCTCGTGATGTCTGACCGTATGGGGGTGACAAGAGAGGAAGGATTGCATGACTGATGTACCAGGGATCACAGAGCTCTTCCTTCATTGCTGACTGTCAAATTGTTGTCGTCTTGGCCAAACTCACCATCACTTACTATCAGTCTCTAAGCTCATCCGTGAAGTATTATTTTTCTACCTTCTTACTTGGGACGATATAACACCATCTTATTTGTAATCTCTGTGTCGCCTGGATGATGTTTTAGATGTTAATGTCTCAGGTAAGTCATATATCTTATGGGTGCTTTGAGATGTAGAGAATGATGTGTAGCTTGACGGCTGATGTGGGAAAACAGTACCTTTTTTCCTTTCTTCAATCCTCTTCTTTCCTTTTCCTTCTTTTTTTCTTCTTCCTTCTTTCTTCCTTCTTCTTCACCTTCCTTCATCGTCTTTCTTCTTTTTTTTTCTTCTTCTTTTTTCTTCATTCTTCATCTTCACCTTCTTCTTTCTTCGTTCACCTTCCTTCATCTTCCTCTACCTCATCTCCTATATCTCTCCCAACATAAACAAACTCACCTGTACGTTACACCTGGGCTGCCAATAATCATTACCTCATCAACAGGTAACACCACAGTCTTCATTAGTGAGGCTCCCCCGGTGGTTGTCTAGTGAATGATAATATACCTTGCACTATGCTTACACGTCTCGACCTTACCCAATGTTTTCCTGTGTGTGTGTGTGTGTGTGTGTGTGTGTGTGTGTGTATGACTGTCTGCCTCGCCCTTTTTCGTTACACTTACCATGAGAGAGAGAGAGAGAGAGAGAGACCGCCCATGGTATCAGACTTTCGCAGGCTGTCATTTCCACCCAGCCAAACAACTTCTTATCTGAATTTATCGGAATATATATCATGGTGAAGCAACCCCCCCCTACACTATCAGGGGCATCACCATACATACATACATACATACATACATACATACATACATACATACATACATCATAATTGGCTCCACCTGACTGTTCCCTCACGGTAGATGACAGTATATTTGGTGCAGTTCCCCATCAAACCTTCCTCCCACCGAGTCCATTTTCTCTAACTCAGTGTATTTTCAGCTGCGGTGTTGATATATTTTACTTTCCAGATTTAAACAAAGGTAATTATTGTATTTCATTTATCAGTAAAAGAATGTTAAGTAGTATTGGTGTCTTGTTTGCCTAGCAGTAGAAGGTGTGACAGTTATTACGTCAATCTAGAGAATTCTCAAAGTTAGATGAAAATTAATACTAGTAAATTATTTGGTTGAGTTAAAGACACAATGAAATGAGACTGTCACAGGTGAATGTATATCAAAACTCTTAACTCAAGAATAACATGACTAACTAATCAAAATAAAGTCACATAACTAACCTAACTCAAGAATAACATGCCTAACTACTAAGTAACATGATACAAACTCAAAAATAACAGTCACATAACCTAACCTAACTCAAGAATAACATGACTAACCTAACTCAAAATAACATGACCTAACTAACTCAGAATAACATGACCTAACCTAACTCAGAATAACATGACCTAACCTAACTCAAGAATAACATAACCTAACCTAACTCAAAATAACATGAGCCCTAACCTAACTCAAGAATAACATAACCTAACCTAACTCAAGAATAACATGACCTAACCTAACTCAAGAATAACATGACCTAACCTAACTCAAGAATAACATGACCTAACCTAACTCAAGAATAACATAACCTAACCTAACTCAAGAATAACATAACCTAACCTAACTCAAGAATAACATAACCTAACCTAACCAAACTCAAGAATAACATAACCTAACCTAACCTAACTCAAGAATAACAGTCACTATGAACACACACTGGAACGAACCTTGAAGACATGACAATAACAACGTCTCCACTAGATGACAAGACACATGTTGCAGAGTCTATTGCAGGATCAACCACTGCTTGTACTAGTGGGCCACAACACAAGACCCTCATGTACTTATCTTGTCAAGTAGGAGTGTGTGTAAACATATGATTGATGGGTGGTGTGTACAGTACGGGGGAAGAGGGGTGAAGGGGTGGTGTGTACAGTACCGGGGAAGTGAGGGAGGGGTGGGTGTTACAGTACTGGGGAAGTGAGGGGAGGGGTGTGTACAGTACCGGGAAGGGGGTGAGGGGTGGTGTGTACAGTACAGGGGAAGGGGTGAGGGGGTGGTGTGTACAGTACCGGGGGAGTGAGAGGGAGGGTGGTGTGTACTGTACAGGGGAAGTGAGGGGTGAGGGGGTGGTGTGTACAGTACCGGGAAGTGAGGGGGGGGGGTGGTGTGCAGGGAAGTGGGGTGAGGGGTGGTGTGTACTGTACCAGTGGGGGAGTTATTACCAGGAAGTGAGGGGGTGGTGTGTACAGTACACCGGGGAAGTGAGGGGAGGGGTGGTGTGTACAGTACCAGGGGAAAGTGAGGGGAGGGGTGGTGTGTGTACAGTACAGGGGAAGGGGGTGAGGGTGGTGTGTACAGTACCGGGGAAGTGAGGGGGGAGGGGGTGGTGTGGACAGTACGGGGAAGGGGGTGAGGGGTGGTGTGTTCAGTACCAGGGGAAGTGAGGGGGGAGGGGGTGGGGTGTGTACAGTACGGGGAAAGGGGGGGAGGGGGTGGTGTGTGGTACAGTACACTGGGGAAGGGGGTGAGGGGTGGGTGTGTACAGTACGGGGGAAGGGGGGTGAGGGTGGTGTGTGTACACTGACCGGGAAGGGGTGAGGGTGATTGTGTACAGTACCGGGGAAGGGGTGAGGGGTGGTGTGTACAGTACCGGGGAAGTGGAGGTGAGGGGTGGTGTGTACAGTACACGGGGGAAGGGGGTGAGGGGTGGTGTGTACAGTACGGGGATGGGGGTGAGGGGGTGGTGTGTACATTACTGGGAAGGAGGGGGAGGGGTGGTGTGTACAGTACCGGGGAAGGGGGGGTGAGGGGTGGTGTGTACAGTACCGGGAAGTGAGGGGAGGGGTGGTGTGTACAGTACAGGGGAAGTGGGGGAGGGGTGGTGTGTACAGTGCGGGGAAGGGGGTGAGGGGTGTGGTGTGTACAGTGCAGGAAGTGAGGGGAGGGGGTGGGTGTGGCTGGTACGGGAAGGGGTGAGGGGTGGTGTGTACAGTACCGGGGAAGGGTGAGGGGTGGTGTACAGTACCGGGGAAGGGGGGTGAGGGGGTGGTGTGTACAGTACCAGGGAAGTGAGGGGGAGGGGGTGGTGTGCAGTATGGGGGAAAGGGGGGAGGGGGGTGGTGTGTACAGTACCGGGGAAGGGGTGAGGGGGTGGGTGTGTTAGTACCGGGAAGGGGGGGAGGGGTGGTGTGTACAGTACCGGGAAGTGGGGGAGGGGTGGGTGTGTACAGTACCTTGGGAGTGAGGGAGGGGGTGGGTGTGCTTTGGTAGGGAAGGGGGGTGAGGGGGTGGTGTGGCAAGTACCGGGAAGGGGGTGAGGGTGGTGTGTACAGTACCGGGAGGTGAGGTGGTGTGTACAGTTTGCCGGGAGGTGAGGGGAGGGTGGTGTGTACAGGGGAAGGGGGTGAGGGGTGGTGTGTATACAGTACTGGGGAAGGGTGAGGGGGTGGTGTGAGTACCAGGGGAAGTGGGGGAGGGTGGGTGTGTGAGTACCGGGGAAGTGAGGTGGGTGGTGGTACCGGGGAAGTGAGGGGGAGGGTGTGGTGCAGGGGAAGGGGGGAGGGGGTGGTGCGTGTACAGGAAGGGGGGTGAGGGGTGGGTGTGGTACAGTACACGGAGAGGGGGTGAGGGGTGGTGGTGGTTTGAGTGCAGGGAGAAGTGAGGGGAGGGGTTGTGTACAGTACTGGGAAGTGAGGGAGGGGTGGTGTGTACTGTACAGGGGAAGGGGTGAGGGGTGGTGTGTACAGTACCAGGGAAGGGGGTGAGGGGTGGGTGTGGTGGTACCGGGAAGGGGGTGAGGGGGTGGTGTGTACAGTACCAGGGGGGGGGTGGGGGTGGTGTGGCTGGTACCGGGAAGGGGGTGAGGGGTGGTGTGTACTGTACTGGGAAGTGAGGGGGGGAGGGGTGGTGTGTACAGTACACGGGGGAAGGGGGGTGAGGGTGGTGTGTACAGTAGTGGGGAAGTGAGGGAGGGTGGTGTGTACAGTACGGGAAGGGGGTGGGGGTGGTGTTGGTAGGGAAGGGGGTGAGGGGGTGGGTGTGTACAGTAGGGGGAGGGGGGTGAGGGGTGGTGTGTGCAATGTTCGGGAAGGGGTGAGGGGGTGGTGTGTACAGTACCGGGAAGGGGTGAGGGGTGGGTGTGCTGGTGAGGGGGTGAGGGGGTGGGTGTGTACAGGTGCGGGGGGTGAGGGGTGGATGTTGGGGAAGGGGGGTGAGGGGTGGTGTGTTGTACATGGTAAGGGTGAGGGGTGGTGTGTACAGACGGAGGGGGGTGAGGGTGGTGTGTACATTTGGTACCGGGGAAGGGGGGTGAGGGGTGGTGTGTACAGGTGCGAGGGGAAGGTGAGGGGTGGGTGTGTACAATTGTTGAGAGGGGGTGAGGGGTGGTGTGTACAGTGCAGGGGAGGTGGGTGAGGGTGGTGTGTACTGTACTGGGGAGGGGGTGAGGGTGGTGTGTACATTTTCGGGTGTGGGGGTGGGGGGTGGGTGTAGCTGTATTTCGGGGTGGGGGTGAGGGTGGTGTGTGTATGTCAGGGAAGGGGTGTGAGGGGTGTGTGTGCTCAGTGGGGTGGGGTGAGGGGTGGTGTGTACATGTTCGGGGATGGTGGTGGGGGGGTGGTGTATAGTACGAGGGAAGTGGGGGTGGGGGGTGGTGTGTACAGTACCGGGGAAGTGGGGGGTGGGGTGGTGTGGCTGGTCATGGGGTGGGGGTGAGGGGTGGGTGGTGGTCAGTATGGAAGGGGGTGAGGGGTGGTGTGTGCAGTGGGGTAGGGGGGTGAGGGGTGGTGTACAGTGGTGGTGGGGGAGGGGGTGTGTATGTCATGGGGGTGGGGGTGAGGGGTGGTGTGTCATGGGTGAGAGGTGAGGGTGGTGTGTATGTCATGGGTGGTGAGGGGAGGGGGGGTGGTGTGTGTGAGTCAGGGGGTGGTGGGGGGTGTGGGTGGGTGTGGTGTGTAATTTGGGGGGTGAGGGGAGGGGTGGGTGTGGTGGTACAAGGGTGGTGAGGGGGAGGGGTGGGTGTGGTTCAGTGGGTGGTGGGGGGGAGGGGGTGGGTGTGTACAGTGCGGGGGGTGGGGGGTGAGGGGGTGGTGTGCATGTGGTCGGGTAGTGAGGGGGGGGTGGTGTGTACAGTATGGGTGAGTGAGGAGGGTGGTGTATTGTCAGTACGGGTGGTGAGGGGGAGGGTGGGTATGTCATGTGGTGGGGTGGGGGTGAGGGGTGGTGTGTATAGTAACGGGAAGTGGGGGAGGGGTGGGTGTGCTGAGTCAAGGGGGTGGGGAGGGGTGGGTGTGGTGTACATGGTGGGGGGTGAGGGGTGGGTATGTG
>NW_024725489.1:5948008-6012231 GCF_018991925.1 Homarus americanus | reverse complement strand
CTAATTCTGTCCATTAATCCTTCTTACATGATAATTCTGTCCTTAATCCACTTCTTTACCAATGATAATTCTGTCCATTAATCCACTTCTTACACCATATTAATTCTGTATTAGTCCTTCTTACACATGATAGTCTGTCCTAATCCACTTCTTACACCATGATAATTCTGCCCATTGGTCCACTTCTTACACCATGATAATTCTGTCCATTAACCACTTCTTACCATGATGGTATTCATAATCCACTTCTTACATGATAATTCTGTCCATTAATCCGCACACACCGATAGTGCTGCCCATTAATCACTTCTTACACCATGATAATTCTGTCCATTAATCACTTCTTACACCATGATAATTCTGTCCTTAATCAACTTCTTACACCATGATAATTCTGTCCCATTAATCCACTTCTTACCATGATAATTCTGCCCATTAGTCCACTTCTTTTCCATGATAATTCTGTCCGTGTCCACTTCTTACACCATGATATTCTGTCGCCAATCACTTACACCATGATAATTCTGTTCATAATCCACACCATGATAATTCTGTCCATTAATCCACTTCTTGCCACCATGATAATTCTGTCGTAATCACTTCTTACACCATCTGGTCTGTCCTTAATCCACTTCTTACACCTGATAATTCTGTCCATTAATCCACTTTGCACTATCACTAATTCGTCCCTTAATCCACTTCTTACACCATGATAATTCTGTCGCCAATCACTTCTTACCGCTGATGTACGATACATAATCACTTCTTTTCCGCTGATAATTCTGTCCTTAATCCACTTCTTACCATGGAAATGTACGATCCATTAATCCACTTCTTTTCATCATAATTCTGTCCTTAATCACTTCTTCTCCCTGCGTTAATTACTGCCCGGTAATCCCACTTACCTTACACCATGATAATTCTGTCCTTAATCACTTCTAACACCATGATCAGTATTAAAAAGCAATCCTTCTTTACCATGATAATTCTGCTTATTCAATCACTTCTTACACCATGATAATTCTGATCCTTAATCCACTTCTACACCCTTGATAATTCTGTCCTTAATCCACTTCTTCACCGTATTAATTCTGTCATAATCCACTTCTTACACCATGATAATTCTGTCATTAATCCACTTCTTACACCATGATAATTCTGTCCATTAATCCACTTCTTACACCATGATAGTCTGTCCATTAATCCACTTCTTACACCATGATAATTCTGTCCCTTAATCACTTCTTACCATGATAATTCTGTCCATTAATCCACTTCTTACACCATGATAATTCTGCCCATTAGTCCACTTCTTGCACCATGATAATTCTGTCCCTTAATCCCTTCTTACCATGATATTGTCATAATCCACTTCAACACACCATGATAATTCCCTTACATTAATCCACTTCTTTACACCATGATAATTCTGTTCCGCCAATCACTTCTTACACCATGATAATTCACAGTCATAATCCACTTCTTACACCATGATAATTCTGATATTAATCCACTTCTTACACCATGATAATTTCTGATCATAATCCACTTCTTTACCATGATAATTCTGTTCCGTAGTCCACTTCTTACCATGATAATTCTGTCCATAATCCACTTCTTACACCATGATAATTCTGCCCATTAATCCTTCTTACACCATGATAATTCTGTTCCTTAATCACTTCTTACACCATGATAAATTCTGTCCCTTAATCCACTTCTTACACCATGATAATTCTGCCCATTAATCCACTTCTTACACCATAGCGATAATTCTGCGCATTAATCCGCTTCTTTACCATGATAATTCTGTCCCTTAATCACTTCTTGCTCCATGATAATTCTGCCTCTTAATCCACGTTTACCATGATAATTCTGTCCCTTAATCACTTCTTTACCATGATAATTCTGTCACTTAATCCACTTCTTACCACTTTATGATGATAATTCTGCCCATTAATCACTTCTTACACCATGATAATTCCTTGATAATCCACTTTAACACACCATGATAATTCTGCCTATTAATCCGCCATACACCATGATAATTCGTCCATTAATCCACTTCTTACACCATGAAAATTCTGCCCATTAATCATTTTTACACCATGATAATTCTGCCCTCTTAATCCCTTCTTACCATACGATATTTTATTAATCGCCTTTACACCATGATAATTTTGCCCGGTAATCCACTTCTTACCATGATAATTCTGCCCATTAATCCACTTACACCATGATACGCCATTAATCACTTCTTACACCAAATAATTCTGCCATTAATCACTTCTTACCGTGATAATTCTGTCCCTTAATCACTTCTTACCGCAATCAATTCTGCCTCTTAATCCACTTCTTACACCATGATAATTTTGCTTACATTATCCACTTTTACACCGCGATAATTTTGCCCATTAATCCACTTCTTACCATGATAATTCTGCCCATTAATCACTATTTACACCATACAGTAATTCTGCCATTAATCCCACTTCTTACACCATGATAATTCTTACGCCAATCCACTTCTTACACCATGATAATTCTGTCCTTAATCACTTCTTACACCAGCGAGTACGCATAATCCACTTCTTTACACCATGATAATTCTTGCCCAGAGTAATCCACTTCTTACACCATGATAATTCACGCATTAATCCACTTCTTTCCCTTGATAATTCTGCCGATAATCCACTTCTTACACCATGATAATTCTGCCCATTAATCCACTTCTTTACCATGATAATTCTGCCCATTAATCCGCTGCACCATGATAATTCTGTCCCTTAATCCACTTCTTACACCGCTGATAATTCTGCCGGTAATCCCTTCTTACCTCTGATAATTCTGCCCAGTAATCACTTACACCATGATAATTTCTGTCCATTAAATCCCTTCTTACACCATGATAATTCTGTCCCTTAATCGCTTCTTACACCATGATAATTCTGCCCATTAATCACTTCTTACCATGATAATTCTGCCGGTGATCCACTTCTTACACCATGATAATTCTGTCTAATCCACTTCTTCTTACACCATGATAATTCTGCCCATTAATCACTTCTTACACCATGATAATTCTGACCATTAATCACTTCTTACCATGATAATTCTGTTCCTTAATCCACTTCTTACACCATGATAATTCTGTGTAATCCACTTCTTACACCATGATAATTCTGTCCTTAATCCCACTTCTTACACCATGATAATTACCTTCGTGTCCACTTCTTACACCATGATAATTCTGCCCATTAATCACTTCTTACACCATATTAATTCTGTTACTTAATCCACTTCTTACACCATGATAATTCTGCCCATTAATCACTTCTTACCTGATAATTCTGATCCATTGATCCACTTCTTACACCATGATAATTCTGTCCATTAATCCACTTCTTACACCATGATAATTCTGCCCATTAATCCACTTCTCCCACACCATGATAATTCTGTCCCTTAATCCCACTTCTTACACCATGATAATTCTGCCTCTTAATCACTTCTTACACCATGATAATTCTGCCCATTAATCACTTCTTACCAAGCAGTAATTCTGCCTCTTAATCCGCTTCTTACCATGATAATTCTGCCTCTTAATCGCTTCTTACACCATCATAATTCTGCCCATTAATCCGCTTCTTACACCATGATAATTCTGCCTCTTAATCCACTTCTTGCACCATGATAATTCTGCCTCTTAATCCACTTCTTACACCATGATAATTCTGCTTCGTGTCCACTTCTTACCCTTATTCTGCCTCTTAATCCACTTCTTGCATGATAATTCTGCCTCTTAATCATAACTTACACCATGATAATTCTGCCCATTAATCACTTCTTGCCATGATAATTCACCTCTTAATCCCGCGTACCATGATAATTCTTACCTCTTAATCCACTAACACACCATGATAATTCTGTCCCTTAATCCACTTCTTACCATGTGATAATTCTGTCATAATCCACTTCTTTACCATGATAATTCTGTCCATTAATCACTTCTTACACCATGATAATTCTGCCCATTAATCCCGCTAGCACACCATGATAATTCTGTCCATTAATCACTTCTTACACCATGATAATTCGCAATCACCAATCCACTTCTTACACCATATTAATTCTCTTACATTAATCCACTTCTACACCATGATAATTCTGCCCATTAATCCACTTCTTACACCATGATAATTCTGTCCCTTAATCCACTTCTTACACCATGATAATTCTGTCCCTTAATCCCTTCTTACACCATGATAATTTTGCTGTTAATCCTGTTACCATGATAGTGCCCGTGTCCCACTTCAACACACCATGATAATTCTGCCCATTAATCACTTCTTACACCATGATAATTCTGCCCATTAATCACTTCTTACGCCATGATAATTCTGCCCATTAATCCCGCTTTAACACCATGATAATTCTGTCCCTTAATCCACTTCTTGCACCATGATAATTTTGCCCATTAATCCGCTACTTACACCACGGTAATTCTGCTTACATTAATCCACTTCTTACACCATGATAATTCTGCCTATTAATCCACTTCTTACACCATGAATATTGCCCATTAATCACTTCTTACACCATGATAATTCTGCATTAATCCACTTCTTACACCATGATAATTCTGTCCCTTAATCCACTTCTTACACCATGATAATTCTTGTTAATCCACTTCTTACCATGATAATTCTGCCCGTGTCACTTCTTACACCGCGACCATTCCTGCCCATTAATCCACTTCTTACACCATGATAATTCTGTCCCGCCCAATCCTTCTTTACACCATGATAATTCTGCCCATTAATCACTTCTTATCATGATAATTCTGCCCATTAATCCACTTCTTACACCCATGATAATTCTGTTCCTTAATCCACTTCTTACACCATGATAATTCTGCCCATTAATCCACTTCTTACACCATGATAATGCTGTCCATTAATCCCTTCTTACCTCATGATAATTCTGTCCATAATCCACTTCTTACACCATGATAATTCTGTCCTTAATCCACTTCTTACACCATAAATAATTCTGTCCCTTAATCACTTCTTACCATGATAATTCTGTCCTTAATCACTTCTTACCATGATAATTCTGCCCATTAAATCCACTTCTTACCATGATAATTCTGTCCCTTAATCCACTTCTTACACCATGATGAAATTTCTGCCCATTAATCCACTTCTTACACCATGATAATTCTGTCCCTTAATCCTTCTTACACCATGATGGTGCAATCCTTAATCCACTTCTTACACCATGATAATTCTGCCACATAATCCGCTTCTTACACCATGATAATTCTGCTTTAATCCCTTCTTACACCTGATAATTCTGCCCATTAATCCACTTCTTTTTCCTTGAATTCTGTCCCTTAATCCGCCTTACACCATGATAGTCTGCCCTTAATCACTTCTTACACCATGATAATTCTGCCCATTAATCCGCTAACCCCACCATGATAATTCTGTCCATTAATCATATACACCATGATAATTCTGCCCGATAATCCACTTCTTACACCATGATAATTCTGCCTCTTAATCCACTTCTTACACCATATTCTTCTGCCCATTAATCCACTTCTTACACCATGATAATTCTGCCATTAATCACTTTCTTACACCATGATAATTCTGCCCATTAATCCACTTCTTACCATGATAATTCTGCATTAATCACTTCTTACACCATGATAATTCTGCCTCTTAATCACTTCTTACTAGCGGTAATTCTGCCCATTAATCCCTTCTTACACCATGATGTAATTCTGCCTCTTAATCCACTTCTTACACCATGATATTCTGCCCATTAATCCATGTACCATGATAATTCTGCCCATTAATCACTTTACTTACCGCGATAATTCTGCCCATTAATCCACTTCTTACCATGATAATTCTGTCCCTTAATCACTTCTTACACCATGATAATTCTGCCCATTAATCCACTTCTTACACCATGACCAATTCTTGCTTATTAATCCACTTCTTACACCATGATAATTCTGCCCATTAATCCGCTAACACACCATGATAATTCTGCCCGGTAATCACTTCTTACACCATGATAATTCTGTCCCTTAATCCACTTATAACACACCATGATAATTCCTTGATAATCACTTCTTACACCATGATAATTCTGTCATTAATCACTTCTTACACCATGATAATTCTGTCCATTAATCACTTCTTACACCATGATAATTCTTGTCCCTTATTTTACTTCTTACACCATGATAATTCTGCCCATTAATCCACTTCTTACACCATGATAATTCTGTCCCTTAATCCACTTCTTACACCATAATTCTGCCCATTAATCCACTAACACACCATGATAATTGTCCATTAATCGCCCCTATACCTCGCAATCAATTCTGCCCATTAATCCACTTCTTACCTGTAATAATTCTGTCCCTTAATCACTTCTAACCCTACCATGATAATTCTGCCCATTAATCACTTCTTACACCATGATAATTCTGCCCATTAATCCACTTCTTACACCATGATAATTCTGTCCCTTAATCCACTTCTAACACACCATATTGATAATTCACCTTGTTAATCCCTTCTTACACCATGATAATTCTGTCCTTAATCCACTTCTTACACCATGATAATTCTGTCCCTTAATCACTTCTTACACCATGATAATTCTGTTCCGATCAATCCACATCTTACACCATGATAATTCTGTCCTTAATCCACTTCTTACACCATGATAATTCTTAGCATTAATCCACTTCTTACACTGTGATAATTCTGTCCCTTAATCCACTTCTTACACCATGATAATTCTGATCCCATTAATCCACTTCTTACACCATGATAATTCTGTCCATTAGTACTTCTTACACCATATTCCTTCATAATCCACTTCTTACACCATGATAGTGCCCGATAATCCACTTCTTGCATGATAATTCTGTTCCATAATCCCTCCTTACATAATTCATAACCCATTAATCCACTTCTTACACCATGATGAATTTACTGTCATTAATCCACTTCTTTTCCTTGATAATTCTCTTCCCATTAATCCCTTCTTTTCCTTGATAATTCTGTCCTTAATCCCGCTTCTTACACCATGATAATTCTGCTCCCATTAATCCATAACACACCATGATAATTCTGCCTTACATTAATCACTTCTTACACCATGATAATTCTGCCCATTATCCACTTCTTACACCATGATAATTCTGTCCTATCCACTTCTTACACCATGATAATTCTGCCCATTAATCCACTTCTTACATGATAATTCTGCTTATTAATCCACTTCTTTCCATGATAATTCTGTCCCTTAAATCCACTTCTTACCATGATAATTCTGCCCATTAATCCACTTCTAACACCATGATAATTCTGTCCCTTAATCCACTTCTTTTACCATGATAATTCTGTTCCTTAATCACTTCTTACACCATGATAATTCTGTTAATCCCGTAATCCACTTCTTACACCATGATAGTTACCTTACATTAATCACTTTCTATACACCATGATAATTCTGTCCCTTAATCCACTTCTTACACCATGATAATTCTGCCCATTAATCCACTTCTTACACAATGATAATTCTGTCGCCAATCACTTCTTACACCATGATAGTGCTGTTCCCTTAATCTGCTTTAACACACCATGATAATTCTGTCCTTAATCCTTCTTACCATGATAATTCTGTCCATTAATCCCTTCTTACACCATGATAGTCTGTCCATTAATCCACTTCTTACACCATGATAATTCTGCCCATTAATCCCACTTCTTACACCATGATAATTCGCCTTAATCCACCTTACCATGATAATTCTGGGGACCAAGGGGTAGGAGGGGGAGCGGAGGAGTATAGGAGTGGGGAGCGGAAGGGGTGAGGAGTGGGGAGCAGAGGAGGGTGGGAGTGGGGAGCGGAGGAGGGTAGGGAGCGGAGGAGGGTGGGAGTGGGGAGCGGAAGGGTGGGGAGTGGGGAGCGGAGGAGGGTAGGGAGTGGGGAGCGGAGGAGGGTAGGAGTGGGGAGCGGAGGAGGGTGGGAGTGGGGGCCGGAGGAGGATAGGGGTGGGGGCGGAAGGGGGTGGGGTGGGGAGCGAAGGAGGGTGGGGCAGAAGGAGGGTAGGGAGTGGGGATGAAGGGGGTGGGGTGGGGCGGAAGGGAGTGGGGAGTGGGAGCAGAGGAGTGAGGGAGTGGGGAAGGGCCAGGAGGAGGGTGGGGGAGTGGGGGCGGAGGAGGAGGGTGGGGAGCGGAGGAGGGAGTGAGGGAGTGGGAGCGGAAGGGGTAGGGAGTGGGGGAGCGGAGGGTAGGGAGTGGGGGAGCGGAGGGTGGGGAGTGGGGAGCCGGAAGGAGGGTAGAGGTGGGGGCGGAGGGAGGGTAGAGGTGGGGGCAGAGGAGGGTAGGGGTGGGGGAGCCGGAGGAGGGTGGGGAGGGTGGGGAGTGGGGAGCGGAGGGTGGGGAATTGGGGGCGGAGGAGGGTGGGGGTGGGGGCCAGGAAGGGGTGGGGTGGGGAAGCGGAGGTGGGGAGCGGAGGAGGGTAGGGAGTGGGGAGCGGAGGAGGTAGGGAGTGGGGGAGCGGAGGGGGTAGGGAGTGGGGGCGGAGGAGGTAGGGAGTGGGGAGCGGAAGGAGCGTGGGGAGTGGGGGGGAGCGGAGGAGCGTGAGGTGGGAGCGGAAGGGGTGAGGGAGTGGGGAGCGGAGGAGGGTGGGGGTGGGGAGCGGAAGGGTGGGGGTGGGGGGCGGAGGAGGGGGAGTGGGGGGGGCGGAAGGGGTGGGGTGGGGGCGGAGGGGGTGGGGAGTGGGGGCGGAAGGTGGGGGTGGGGAGCGAGGAGGGTGGGGTGGGGGAGCGGAGGGAGGGGCAGGGGAGTGGGGGAGCGGAGGAGGGTAGGGGAGTGGGGGAGCGGAGGAGGGTAGGGGTGGGGAGCGGAAGGGGGTGAGGGTGGGGAGCGGAAGGGTGGGGAGTGGGGGAGGGAGGGAGGGTGGGGAGTGGGGCGGAGGAGGGTGGGGAGTGGGGAGCGGAGGAGGGTGAGGGAGTGGGGGCGGAGGAGGGTGGGGGCGGAGGAGGGTGGGGAGTGGGGAGCGGAGGGGGTGGGGGTGGGGGCGGAGGAGGTGGGGAGTGGGGAGCCAGGAGGGGTGGGAGTGGGGGGAGCGGGAGGGTGGGGGTGGGGGCGGAGGGTAGGGAGTGGGGAGCGGAGGGGGTAGGGAGTGGGGAGCGGAGGAGGGTAGGGTGGGGGCGGAGGAGGGTAGGGAGTGGGAGCGGAGGGTAGGAGTGGGGAGCGGAGGAGGTGGGAGGCGGAAGGGGTAGGGAGTGGGGAGCGGAAGGGGTAGGGAGTGGGGAGCGGAGGGTGGGGAGTGGGGAGCGGAGGAGGGTGGGAGTGGGGGAGCGGAAGGGTGGGGTGGGGGAGCGGAGGGAGGTAGGGAGTGGGGGAGCGGAGGAGGGTAGGGAGTGGGGGCAGAGGAGGGTAGGGGTGGGGGAGCGGAGGGGTGGGGAGTGGGGAGCGGAGGGGGTGGGGAGTGGGGGGCGGAGGAGGGGGGGTAGGGAGTGGGGAGCGGAAGGGGTAGGGGAGTGGGGAAGGGGTAGGGAGTGGGGGGGCGGAGGAGGGTGGAGTGGGGAGCGGAGGAGGGGGTAGGGAGTGGGGGCAGGAAGGGGTGAGGGGTGGGGAGCGGAAGGGGTAGGGAGTGGGGGCGGAAGGGAGGAGGGTGGGGGAGCGGAGGGTGGGGTGGGGAGCGGAAGGGGTGGGGAGTGGGGGAGGGAAGGGTGGGGGAGTGGGGGAGCGGAGGAGGGTGAGGTGGGGAGAGATGATTGTGTAATGTATAAAAATTAAATACAAATAATTACACCTCAACCTCCCTTACACTAACTGGTCCACCCCTTACACTAACTGGTCCACCCCTTACTAACTGGTCCACCTTACTAACCGGTCACCTTACACTAACGTCCACCCTTACACTAACCGGTTCACCTTACACTAACTGGTCCACCCTTACACTAACCGGTCCCCTTACACTAACTGTTCACCCTTTACACTAACTGTTCCACCTCTTACACTACCTTTCCACCCCTTACAATAATCGCTCCACCCCTTACACTAACTGTTTCACCCTTACACTAACCGTTCCCACCTTACACTGACTGGTTTACCCTTGCACTAACCATCACTACAATATCTCTCACCCCTGCACTAATCCACCCTACAACTGGTCCACCCCTTACTAACTGCTCCCTACACTGCCCTCCTTACCTAACTGTTCACCCCTACACTAACTTCCTTACACTAACTGTTCCCTCTTACCTGTTCCACCCCTTACAATAATCGCCCACCTTACACTAACTGTTCACCCTTACCGTTCCACCCTACACTTTCCCTTGCACTAACCGGTCCACCTTACAATATCTGTTCCACCCATTACACTAACTGGTCCACCCCTTACACTAACTGGTACACCTTCCACTAACCACCACCTTAGACTAACTGTTCCACCCTTACACTAACTGGTTTACCCCTTGCACTAACCAGTCCACCCTTACACTAACTGGTTACCCCTTGCACTAACTGTTCCACCTTCCACTAACTGCTTCACCCTTACACTAACGGTCCACTCCTTACACTAACTGTTCCACCCCTTACACTACTTTTTCCCACCTTACTACGATCCACCCCTTACTAACTGCTCCACACCTTACACTAACTGTTCCACCCCTTACACTAACTGGTCCATCCCTTACACTAACTGCTCACACCCTTACACTAACTTTTCCACCTTACACTACGATCCACCCTTACACTAACTGTTCCACCCCTTCACTAACTGTTCCACCCCTTACACTAACCGGTCACCCTTACACTAACCGTTCCACCCTTACACTAACCGGTCCACCCCTTACACTACTGTTCCACCTTCCACTAACTGTTCCACCCTTACACTAACCGTCCACCCCTTACACTAACTGTTCCCTTACACCAACCGGTCCACCTTACACTAACTGTTCCACCCTTACACTAACTGTTTCACCCCTTACACTAACTGCTCCATCCCTCACCAACCGGTCTACCCTTACACCTAACTGCTCCACCTCACACCAATTGTTTCACCCTCATACCAACTGCTCCACCCCTTACACTAATTGTTTCACCCTTCCACTAACTGTTCCACCCCTTACACTAACTGGTCCATCCCTACACTAACTGGTTTACCCCTGCACTAACCGGTCCACCCTTACACTAACTGTTTCACCCTTCCACTAACTGTTCCACCCCTTACACTAACTGTTCCACCCCTACACCAACCGGTCCACCCTTACACTAACTGTCCCACCCTTACACTAATTGTTTCACCCCTCCACTAACTGTTCACTCCTTACACTAACCGGTCCACCTTACACTAACTGTTCACCCTTCCACTAACTGTTACACCCCTTACACTAACTGTTCCACCCCCTACACCAACCGGTCCACCCTTTACACTAACTGTCCCACCTTACACTAGTTGTTTCACTCTTCCACTAACTGTTCCACCCCTTACACTAAGTGTTCCACCCTACACCTAAGTGTTCCACCCCTTACACTAAGTGTTCCACCCTTACACTAACTGCTCCACCCCTTACACTAACTGATCCACCCTTACACTAACTGCTCCACTCCTTACACTAACTGCTCCACCCCTTACACTAACTGCCCACCCTTATACTAACTGATCCACCTTTACACTAACATGAGTTGATTTATTTTGTGTGTATATACTAGAGTACCTCAGGGTAGGTATCCCTTACTTACTGTAAACTGGTTACCTTGAGGAGAGGGCGGAGGAAGGAGGAGGGAGGGGAAAGGGAGGTAAAGAGTGACGAAAGGAAGGACGCAGGGAAAGATGGAGGGAGGGAGGAAGGGGACACGCAAGAAGGGAGGGGAGACGTAGGAAGGGCAGGGAGGGGAGGAGTGAAGGGATGCAGGGAAGAGGGAAGGAAGGAGATGCAAGGAGGGGAGGAAGGAGTGACGGAGGAGGTTAGCAGTGACGCAGGGAGTGAGTAAGGACAAGGAGGGAAGGCCGGCCGCGTGGTTGTTCCCCTTGGATAGATAAATAATGGAGCCCCAGGTGAAAGCCGAGTTGTGTAACCAATTCCCCCGGGGAGAAGCGACAACCAACTGCCTCGACCACGCCCTCTATCACCTATTCATGGGGTCTCTCTCTCTCTCTCTCTCTCTCTCTCTCTCTCTCTCTCTCTCACACACACACACACACAGAGCTGCCTTAACTCCGGCTGGTAACCTCGACATACCAACACTTCGCTAAGCAAGGAGGGACGAATCCTCTGCTTGTGCCGTGGAGGGCGAGTGTTGCAGACCTCGACAACAAGCACAGTCCTGTCACCACCATCATAACAACCTTGAGTGAAACTAGTGAATTATGGGAGTGGAAGGATAGACAGATAGACAGGCAGACGGAGTAAGACAGAGAGAGACATAGGCAGTGACACCAAGAGACAGACAAGAGAGACATAGGCAGTGACACCAAGAGACAGACAGAGAGAGACATAGGCAGTGACACCAAGAGACAGACAGAGAGACATAGGCAAGACACCAAGAAACAGACAGAGAGAGACATGACACCAAGAGACAGACAGAGAGAGACATAGGCAGTGACACCAGAGACAGACAGAGAGAGACATAGGCAGTGACACCAAGAGACAGACAGAGAGACATAGGCAGTGACACCAAGAGACAGACAGAGGGGGCAGTGACACCAAGAGACAGACAGAGAGAGCAGTAGACACCAAGAGACAGACAGAGAGAGAGACATGGGCAGTGACACCAAGAGACAGACAGAGAGACATAGGCAGTGACACCAGAACAGAGAGAGAGACATAAGGCAGTGACACCAAGAGACAGACAGAGAGAGACATGAGCAGTGACACCAAGAGACAGACAGAGAGCAGACACCAAGAGACAGACAGAGAGAGACATGGGCAGTGACACCAAGAGACAGACAGAGAGAGACATAGGCAGTGACACCAAGAGACAGACAGAGAGACATAGGCAGTGACACCAAGAGACAGACAGAGAGAGACATAGGCAGTGACAAGACAGACAAGAGACAGACAGACAGAGAGAGAGACATAGGCAGTGACACCAAGAGACAGACAGAGAGACATAGGCAGTGACACCAAGGACAGGCAGAGAGAGACATAGGCAGTGACACCAAGAGACAGACAGAGAGACATAGGCAGTGACACCAAGAGACAGACACAGGACAGACACCAAGAGACAGACAGAGAGAGACATAGGCAGTGACACCAAGAGACAGACAGAGACATAGGCAGTGACACCAAGAGACAGACAGAGAGAGACATAGGCAGTGACACCAAGAGACAGACAGAGAGACATAGGCAGTGACACCAAGAGACAGACAGAGAGAGAGACATAGGCAGTGACACCAAGAGACAGACAGAGAGCATGACACCAAGAGACAGACAGAGACATAGGCAGTGACACCAAGAGACAGACAGAGAGAGAGACATAGGCAGTGACACCAAGAGACAGACAGAGAGAACAGGCAGTGACACCAAGAGACAGACAGAGAGAGACAGGAGACACAAGAGCAGAGAGAGAGAGAGACAGTGACACCAAGAGACAGACAGAGAGACATAGGCAGTGACACCAAGAGACAGACAGAGAGACATAGGCAGTGACACCAAGAGACAGACAGAGAGAGACGGCAGACACCAAGAGACAGACAGAGAGACATAGGCAGTGACACCAAGAGAGACAGAGAGAGAGACATAGGCAGTGACACCAAGAGACAGACAGAGAGACATGACACCAAGAGACAGACAGAGAGACATGACACCAGAGACAGACAGAGAGAGACATGACACCAAGAGACAGACCACATGAGCAGTGACACCAGAGACAGACAGAGAGAGACATAGGCAGTGACACCAAGAGACAGACACAGAGAGACATAGGCAGTGACACCAAGACAGACAGAGAGAGAGACATAGGCAGTGACACCAAGAGACAGACAGAGAGACAGGCAGTGACACCAAGAGACAGACAGAGACCAGTGAGAGACAGACAGAGAGAGACAGTGACACCAAGAGACAGACAGAGAGAGAGACATAGGCAGTGACAGAAGAGAGAAGGCAGTGACAGACAGAGAGACATAGGCAGTGACACCAGACAGACAGAGAGAGACATAGGCAGTGACACAAGAGAGACAGAGAGAGAGAGACAGACAGAGACATAGGCAGTGACACCAAGAGACAGACAGAGAGACATAGGCAGTGACACCAAGAGACAGACAGAGACATAGGCAGTGACACCAAGAGACAGACAGAGAGAGAGACATAGGCAGTGACACCAAGAGACAGACAGAGAGAGACACCATTAAAGGCGCTCACTTCATTATACATTACATCACCCTGGGGAGCCACAAGCAATTTATTCACGGCTTTGACACCGCCACTCCTCTACCCACCCTCCCTGTATCTAACCCACCACTCAATCCCCTCTAACCCGGGATACGGACAAAATCCCCTAGGACAAAAAAAAACCCACCGGACATAAACCCCACCCTACCGGACTAAACCCACAACGGACAAAATCCCCTCATAGTAAAACATGAAACAAAATCTATTTAAAGTTTATAATAGCGAACATTATGAAATGTACTCAAACACTGCTTAAGAAAAAAAAATATTTTGTTTTCAATAATTTTCTTACAAATCCACTTTGATTGTATCTCTTACTAAGACACTGTATGTATGGAACATTATGAAGTGTAGGTTATATGGTAAAAACATAAATTAAACCTATTTAAGACTCAGTATTTATCTCATGGTAGAAAATAAAACAAACTTATTTAAAGTTTTTAACAATTTCGTACAGATAACATTATGAAGTGTAAGTTATATGAAAGAAAAAATATAAATACAGTACACATATACCTGTTACATACGTACAGTATATATGTAAAAATCAATACCTTATTTTTTAATTGCATCAACCAGTACTGTACTGTAGTTGTACATCCGCGATATTGATATTCATACAACCTTTATATGTATATGTATATGTATGAGTATATATATATATATATATATATATATATATATATATATATATATATATATATATATATATATATATATATATATATATATACTGCAGAACATCACGCTGCAAAGCTCCCTTTGATCATCCGACGCTTATATGATTATATAGTCCAGTATGACCTACACTTCATTTGGTCCATACATCGTCTTAGTAAGATATATTGCCAAAGTGGATTTGTAAGAAATTACTAAAAACTCCAATTAGATTTTGTCTTTTTTTTAACATGAGATAAATGTTGATGCTTATATATTTTTCATATACAGTATTCTTAATCATATAAAATACATTTCATAAAGTTCGCTATGATAAACTTTAAATAGGTTTTGTTTTATTTTTTACCGAGGGGATTTTGTCCGTTGTGGGGTTTGTGTCCAGTGGTTTTTTTGTCCGGTGGGGTTTTTGTCCGCGGGATTTTGTCCAATGGGGATTTTGTCATGGACCCCTCTAACCCATCCCACCCTGCAACTAGCCCACTCCCTCCACCCAATTCACTCCTACCTACCCTCCTCTCCCTCCACCTAACCAACCTCACAATCCATTAAATTCAATTCCTCTACCCCACCCCTCATCACCCCGTTACAGTACCACCCTTCATAAAACACACACTTCGTTACACATATCAAGCAGGTGAAATGTGTGTGTAATAATAATAATAATTAACGGTTTATTGAAAGAGCTTGGCAGCCAGAAGGCTGAAAATATACAGTTACATATTTGGGGAATGGGTTTCGAATTACAAATAATATACAAGTAACATAAGTGATACAAATAAGATATATAATAACTAGATGTGTGTGTGTGTGTGTGCGCGCGCGCGCTGGCTGCCTCATAACCACACTGACCACTAAACTCTCTTAATTAAAAATGTTACTGACAAACTTTCGAAGGAAGCAAGCACACACACACACACACACGTCTCAACGTCTCGGAAATATATACCAGGCCAAAGTCAATATTTTAGCACATTATTTAACAACTAACAACCCCTAAAACGAATACCTACGTCAAATTGGAGGGTTTTGAAATCTGACCAATATCATGGGCATTTTAAGACCATTTTGAGGTATTTTTGAAGCCATGAGCACTTGATATCAAGAGATAGTCTGAAGTCAAGAGTAAAAACGATTTACTACACCAAAATGCCTGAGAACAATACGACGTTAAAGAAAAAGTTGGAATTTTCTGGTGAAAAGGGGGGTCCAGACCCCCAGGAGCACCCCCCACCTGGATCCGCCCTTGAATTTGGTCCTGTATCGTTCACACTCAATATATTTCGGTAACAAGAAAGACACACACATATACCCTTCCCCCTCTCAACTCACCTCCCCATCTTCTGCACCTTCTCCCTCTGATCTTCCTTCCCTCCCTCCCCCCACCTTCCCTCTACTTCTGACCTCCTGCTTTGCCCCCACCTCTCTCCAGCCCTCCCCCATCCTCTAACCCCACCTCTCCATCCTTCTCCCCTCCTTTCCCCCCACCTCTCTCCTCCTCTCCATCCCTCCTTTGCCCCCCCCACCTCTCTCCTCCACCACCCCCTCCCCCCTTTATACAAACTTAATGATGTGTTTGCGATATTTGGCGTGTTGGTTGTCCAGCTGTGACAAAGGTGTTTACAATGGAGTAATTACCCATGAATGATGAGATCCTGACCCCTTCCCCATGCCCTACCCCCAGCCCCTCCCCATGCCGAGCCCCCTGCCCCTCCCCATAACACGGTACAATGGATTATAAACTCATTTAAAAGTGTTTGATAGGTGTGTGTGGAGAGAGAGAGAGAGAGAGAGAGAGAGAGAGAGAGAGAGAGAGAGAGAGAGAGAGAGAGAGAGAGAGTACCAGGGGATAAACTTAGGCATAAAAACATACAATAAACCAGTGGACAATATAAACAAGGATAAATGAGGGACACAATAACAGGTGATGACGAAGGTGTCGACACAGATATCCTTAACAGGTGACTGACGGCTCACTGGTAGACGGTGTACCAAAGACCCCCCCCCACCGTACTTCAAGTGCTTATACTTTCCATTATAATTTGGTATTTTTATTTCGTCTATAATTGTTTTGTTTCATCATACAAATATATTTTCTACCTTCTATAATACAGTTTCCTATAATTCTAGTTTTTGATCACGAATAGATTTTTAGTTCTCATATAATTAATTATTGTATAGAGGACAAGACGTGTATAATCCAGTTCATATATCCACACGTAAGTAGCAGCAGTCACATTCACCATCAATATTTACCCACATCCACAATACTGCCACTAGTTTCCACACTAGACTTACCCACAGCACTACCATTATCCACATATTTACCCACATCTACATTACCATTATCCACACAACATTTACCCACATCTACAGTGCCGTTATCCACACAACATTTACCCACGCCCACAACACTATCATTATCCACACATTTACCCACACCCAAAATACTACCATTATCCACACAACATTTACCCATAACACCATCACTATCAAAACAACACCACCATTATCCACACAACACTGCAACTATCCACACAACACCACCATTTTCCACACAACATTTACCCACACCCACAAGTCACTATCCACAACACTACCATTATCCACACAACATTTACCCACAACCATATCACTACCACTATCCACACATTTACCCACACACAGCACTACCACTATCCACACAACACCGCACAGAGTTCATTCCTTCCCTTCACAAACTCTCATTCTTATCAACGTCAATCAGGTTACAGATTGATCGTACAGGTAATGTTGTGCCCGGGTAATGTCGTGCCCGGGTAATGTTGTTCCTGGGTACGTAATGTGACATGACTGTTTATCCAATCTACCTTAATTTGTAATAATAATAACAATAAATAGGCATAAGCCACTTACCTGTACAGTGTATACAGGGTACCTTTCTCTGGTCCTCAGCTCCAGACAGGATACAGTACAGTATATATCTCTAGTTTCAATAGTACAGTGCAGTTTAAAAAAAAATTATATATATATATGAAAAATACTCCAAAACAATGTACAGGTAGGCCTATAGATAATATTTTCACTTAAATATAAACGCTAGATTCAGGATCACCGCGGTATATTTTTGGTACAACTAAGATCAAAATGCAGTGTTTATTCTCTACATGCTCTTCTTCACCTCTCTGCATCATGCCAGTTAGCACAAACATGACTGATCATAAGCTTACCAGTCTAAGAGAAATACTGTACATGGACGAGCTTACCATGCACTGAGAACATACAGTCCCTCATCCACTACCACCACTTGATAATCACCTTCAACACCACTCTTGACATCTTCATATCACACTTACATTAAAACAAAAATCTAGCACATAAAACCATGCTAATGTAAATGTTAAGGATTCAATTTATACATAACAGGTATTAAGGGTGAGAGGAATGCACAAAACAAACACCCACACACACACATTGTTGGCCCAGCCCAAAAGATGAAAGTCATGATCACTCAGGCAATGTTCTCCACAAACTGTACTGTAAACACTAGTGGAACATCTATATAACTTATAAAACATATCAAGTCCTCTCAAGCTTACAAAACTGCAGAAAGTGACAGTAAAACACCTCCTGGGTAGCGAGTGTGGTAATACAGTACAGTACATCAATACTCCAGATACACAGAAATACTCACACTTTATCTCAACTCAAAGCATTTTTTTTATATAAATCAGATACTGTATATAACTCTAAACTATATTCTGACATTAATTCAACCTAATGGTCACTCCCTTCACCACAACTACTGTACATGAGTCATTTGGAATAACTCAGACAAATCTACGTCACTGTGGATTATTCAGTAAACCACAATCAGTAAGTAACCTTCTGTAAGGGGGGGGGGGGACAGAGCCAGCTGCTGGGTTGAAACGTGGGTAATGTGAGCACATGAGGCATCACTTGGGTGTTGTGTCAGCTGTAGGCCATGTAACCCCACTTTATATCGAGCCTGGGGCCATGTGAACACTTAGGTTATCAGGTGGGGAGTCCCTTGAGGTCACTCACTCCATTGTCTGTCTCTACTGTGTAGAAATCTCCCAGTCTTGTTCACTGACAGCCAACATATTTAACAGTGATAACCTTCTGCTGATGCTCTGTATTGTCTTACACCAGTGGCGGGAAAGCCAAGCATATGACTACTGTATTGCACAAATAACTACTATACTGAAGAGTTAGTGTGATGAGTGTAATTAAAGTGCTCAGTAATTACATAGTATTAAAAAAAGTGAGTTTCAATAATAAATACAAGAAAGACTGCTGGTGTACAAGAGTGATGCCCCCTCTGTGAGGTTATGTATATGAGGAGAGAAAAACATGAGAAATACTGCAGGTGACACATGAGCCACCCTGAGACATTCCTCAGTCTGACTAATAGTACAGTAGTCACCCCAGCTAAGGGTTCACCATGGCCTTGAGGGTGCAACAGTCACAGGAGAACACAGCTTCAGTCCTAAAAAGTTTACTTTATGACTGTACAGTACTACAATGATTCACACCTCTACTAATGTTTTACTCTTGTTTTTCTGTTGAACTCTCCATTTAATTTTTTTTCATCTTGAATGCACATACTGTACATTTAAGTAAGGAATATTTAGTGTACACCACATCACTGTAACTAGTCATCAAATGTTAAAACAGTGTATACAGTATGAGGGATATTTTGTACTTGCAGGAAAATATTTAGGAATTCCAAGAAACTCACTTTTTTATAACCCCTTCCCAACTTTTCCAGATTGTCAACTTTGTATACTGTACATTACTACCAGCTTCACCCCACATGTTCTACTGTACTTTACTACCATGACACAACACTCAGCAAGACACAACTAAGACCAACTGTATAATAAAGCCTACTTAACTGTGTTCAGTATAGTACAGCAACTTCCTACAGTTAGTGAAGTGTTGGTGTTACGAGAGCCAGCATCACCATCACCCAAGGAGCTGAGCTGAGCCAAGCCAACATGAGGGTAACAACTTACAACACACTGGAGGGAGGATGTGAGGGACAGTCTGACTGGGGGGTCGTGTGAGACATGTGTGGGACACGTCGAGGGCAGGAAGGGCAGGAGACCTCGGTACTTACGTCGCCTACAAGAGAATGAGAGTACAGTTATTTAGAAGGGTTAAAGAGTACAGTACAGGGTAGTTTACTTGTACCACAGGAGTCAACTTACCACACGTGGCCCTTTACTTACGTCACTAATACACAAGTCATTAACATACAGCAGGTCCCACTGTGTGTCTGTATAAGGTAAGAGTTAAGCTGTGACTAGAATACTAAATAAAACAAATGTCAAATAAAAGACACCACACATTGTACCACTTAAAGTAATAGTTTTATAACACTAAAATAAAACATAGCCATCAATAAGTCAGCAGTTTATCACAGAGGACGCGTCTAGAATAATGAACGCACTACCAAAGAGGTTTTCTTGGGGTCTTATATTTAGTACGAGAACACGGGGCTGACAGTATCATATGGCTGTACACAGCACCCTGCACAAGTCTGCCTTTGATCTCCGGGGCGTGGCGGCGTTGGCAGAAGGGAGGAAACTCATCAGTGAAGGCATAGATGTTGCCCCTCTTGTCATATTAAGACCCCAAACTGAACTAATCCTTCTCGCCCGGGCACTCACCGCCCTAAACAATTTCTTATGATGAGACACAACACACAAGGTAGATTTATGCCCTCGCCTAATTTAGTGTTACCGATCTGACACAATACTTCAGATGGCCACAAATATATAACCAGGTCGATAATATATTAGCCAGACAGAGTTCGGTAACATTTCTTATTCAATACATATTTGCCAGTCACTTGTAAATTTGCAAGAATTGGACGGGAGTGAGTTTAACGCCAAACAATAAAACACGTGCAGGCAAAATAAGGCAAATTGTATACGTAGGCACAGCGGTTATGACCTACATACACCAGACTACTCTGGGAAAGACTAGTGTACAGGCTCCTCTCTCTGCTGAATAAAATCATCTGGTGTGTCACATAAAATATTAAGGGGCGTCTCCATAGCGATGGGGTTAGAGAATTTCTCACCCACAATATACTCTCATAATTTAGCAAAACAACTGAAATAAATCTGAAGCAGTCTCATACAAAGTGTAACAATGGCCAATTTTAGCAAGAATAAATGTACCATTATCAAGGTAGTTTAGTTCCCATAATTCACTGTTAGACTCCAGGAGATGGCCTCTTAATTGTCTCCAAAAATGAGCTCAAACCAAAATTTTCTAAGGCTGCCACAATGTTGCTTAAATTATCTCTATAGTAATGAGTGAGACAAAAAGTATTTAATAAAACCAAGATGAGACAAAAAGTATTTAATAAAACCAAAGATAAGAAAAAAACTTAAAAATCATGAGAGACAAGTGTAAGAGAGAGAAGAGTGAGGGGAAGTAGCAGTAGTACAAGAGGTGAGTAACAGAGTCAGGTTACATACACTCCCTCAGGGCCCCACACACCTCTTACTGTAACACTGTAAACATTGCCCTTGTCCACCACGACTCATGTGGGGAAAAAAGTTAAAAACCATCGAATCATTCTCTCTGACGACCAATATATTTGTTAAGATATGTATTTACCATAACACCGGACCGAGCCAATAAACAACTGTATCTCTTTATCTTCATGTTTTGGAGACGAGATCAACGCAAGTCCTTGTATTTATCTCAACACCGGCCATCACATGCAACTTGTACTAAAAATAATGTCAATGCTTTCTTCCTTTTCTTACTTTCCTCACACCTTTAAAAGCATGCTGGCCTTTCTTAAGTCTTTCTTCAATCTAAACTTTTGATCTTCCAACTTTATGACATCACAACCACAACCCATCTCTTAATATATAACAAACCTTACTACTTCCTCATCACAACCCAAAACTTGCCATCAACAACCATGATATACCACAACCAAGAATATATGCATTGTACCCTAAAGCTGTCAAGACGTAAAAACAAACCCTGGCACCACTGACCAGTATAATGAACCAAAATAAACAAGAATAAATATTGAGTGCTGGTATATAAAAACTTTAGTATTTCTTCTATCATATATTTCCTTCCTTATTCTTTGTTATGCCTCTTGCTCAAGGACAAACCACTCTTACCTCTTAATAAGATACTGTCTACTCTACTGTAATCTTATACAATACATCAATGTGACTTGACCCATGTACAGTATAGTTCCCACAAGCCACATATTTACTGTATACCTCAATATATTTGAATTAATGCATTATTTTTTTTTAACAAGTACCTGTACTGTATAATGTTCACTCTGTCTGTCTTCTCATTCTGTTTTTCTTTTGTCTTGTTGTTTTTCATTTTAATATTCTATTCATTTCAGATTTTACTTCTTCAAAATGTAAAATCAATTCATATTTAAAGGTTTCAGACTTTTATATTTTCTTTCTTCTCTTCAGAGTAATGTCATCGTCCGTGGGCAGTGATCACTCTCAAGCTAGACTTAAGATGATATGGGAAGGTGTGCTGATCTGGACCCTCCGAGACACAACACAACACCCCTCGTGCCTGAAGACAACACAACATTCTTCTTCTCTCTTGACTAAATATCTTAAAAGACATATAGTACCTAGTCACCTCTTCCTCCACTCCAACATAGAGTCTGTCATCCTCAATCTCCTCAGCTTTTCCTCCACTCCAACATAGTGTCATGCTTAACCTCCACAAGACCAACCTCCTCCTTGCCCCAAAAAGTATCTTTACGGAGCGGTCCGATAAGTTTCAGAACGATCACCCCCCTCCAGTTGTCCGGGTAGGGTTGTCAAACTCCTTCGTCTGCCGTGTCATATTGTCTCACACTCACACTACCTCACCTGCAGTTAACCATAAAACATTCTTGATGAATAGTTCAACAACAACAACAGCTTGGAGTCGTCTGATCTTCAGCCAATTAACGTTTTTTATGCGTGACTAATGTGTATCCAACACGTCACCTTTATTTTGTGTGCAACACGTACAATATAATCCTACCTTCTGATAATCTTTTAATCTCTTAAATAAAAACTATTCTCTAGTTCATCACCTCAAAATAAATGTCTTGGGTTTTATCATACACTGTTTCAATAGCTTTAATAGGTTCATAGTGCACATCCTTGGTGCCCCATTCCACCACACACTCACAATGCAGGTTTATAAATACCATCACCACACTACATCCTCTCAAGGAACTTTGTACGTATTGGCTGAGAAACTGGAAAGGCACTCGGCACTTGTATCCTTCAGTGTAGGGTTGCCCCATTTTACCCATCACTAGTAGAGAGATGTATCACCCCACCCAGCACCCATCACACAAGTACAGTATGAGGCACAGTATTTCACTTCAGTACGGAGGTCACCACTAAAACACCTTTCAAGTACTAGTGTATGGGAGAGTAACACTTCACATAGTAACCATAAAACATGCTAACAATGATATACTGTACTGGAAAACAAATTAATCCCTAACAGTACTGTATACCATGAGGAATGTCCCAGGCATAGATATACTGCACAGTCCTATACAGTACTGTACTGTACTACAGGTTGACAACCCTATATCCGAAATTCTAAAAACCTAAAGTTTTTTAGTGGGTCCTTTTTTTTTTTTTTTTTTACAGGGATTATTAGCCCACCCAGGCATAGATCACTGACCCACATTGGGGTCTGGGGGGGGGCGAAAATTAAATAGTAATAATAATTATAATAATAATAATTATTCATAGTAAATAAAATTTTTAATAAAAATACACCAAAATACAATAATAATGATTACAATAATAATAATAAAATATAATAATAAAATGAATAATAATAACACTGAAATAATAAAATAATAATAATACAGTACAGTAAAGAAATACAAGAATGAAAAAAAGATCAAAAGTGAGAAACATGACCTAGACCTATGAATTATTATTATTATTATTATAATTTTTATTATATTTTCGATCCCCAGGCCCCAATGTGGGTCAGTGATCTATGCCCGGGTGGGCTAATACACATTAAAAAAAAAACCCTAACCATTCTGAAAACCGAAAAATTCAGAAAACCGAAATGCCTCTGGCCCCAAGGATTTCTGATAAAGGATTGTCAACCTGTATTTATATATATATATATATATATATATATATATATATATATATATATATATATATATATATATATATATATATATATATATATATATATATATATATATATACATCTCTTTGTGTGTGTGTTTATGTGTGTATATGTATGTATAAATAAATAAATGAACAAAATAATAATAAACAATAACAAATAAAAAATAAAATAAAAAATAATAAATAATAAAATAAATAAATATTGAAGTGATAACCGTGCAACACTATGAGATGTACTTATTACTACCATGCTATTGTACTATTCCAGTTGAAACTTCATGTTACATCAGGGGTTCTCAACCAGGGGGGAATTCCCCCCAGGGGGGGAATTCAGGTTTTCAGGGGGGGGGGAAACTGATTCGGGAGCAAGAGATATGTTCGATGAGAAATCAATCACAGAATTTTGGCCCTTGATGTGCGATTCCTACCCAAAAGTGGCAGAAAGAGCTATCCGTGCATTGCTTCCGTTTGTGTCGACATATCTTTGTGAGTCAGGCTTTTCAACTCTGTTGCAAATTAAAACGAAGCAACGTAGTAGATTAGAGGTAGAAAATGACCTGCGTTGTGCCCTTTCAAGCACTCCTCCGCGTATCCCAGAATTGGCGAAGAAAAAACAATCACAGGTTTCTCATTGACTGTAATCTTCATCTGAATAAAATTAATTACAAATTTACAATATCCTGGTATTCTATTGAACTTTTTGTTTATTGCATTATGCTTCAGTTTGGTCTGTTAAGTAATTCATTATAAATTAAAAAAAACTATTTTACTTTATTCAAGTTTTATAAATCCATCAACATTTTCAATTGGCATTTAATTGTAAAACTCCACTATAAAAATAATCCATGTAAAATTGTAAATGTATATGTACTAATATGGAAAAAATAAAGGACTTTCAGTATTATATGCATATTATTTGGAATGCACTTTTTGAGGCAGACAATCTTGGAAAGGAGGGGGGAATGACATTCTGACATATGGTGAAAGGGGTGCATGGGGCAAACAAGGTTGAGAACCACTGCACTAGTATGACAGTAATCACTTAACTGTTTATTTTATTCCTATACACCAACTTACCCCGTGTGTTGGATACTGAATGGCGGTGGGTGAAGACACGCATACCAACCCTCCCGAAACATCACGAGTTGTACGTACGCATAATTTCAGGAGGTCATCGGACCCACCCTGTCAGATACTGTTTTAGCTACTGTACATGTACTGTGCTTATAAAGGCCATAATCAGGTAGACTACACTAGATTTAAGGTTCAACCCTCCACTGCCACCCAATGACAGAACAGAAGAATGTGATTGGTAAGTGATAAATAGAAGCTTGATCCTAAGAGCTTATGTTCTTCTTGATGAAGCCATAACCCAGGAGGTCTCTTAATACATACTATACATCTACTCACTGGAGTCCCATAATACAAGTCAGGGTTGAGATGTTAACACAACACATCCACCCCTACACAGCCTCTACTGAGATATACAAGAGACACAATACTCCAAATTGATAATTACTTTAATATAAGAAAGACAACACCAGATTAACAGAACCAGAATCTATAAACAAATAATTATATTTATACTTCTACTTGGATAGCATCACTGGGCTGTACCTGTTGACACACCTTCAGATCCCACCTCACATTAACATGCTCAGTCAGGACACTACCGTACAGGAAAGCTCTCACACCAGTTACAACAGTCTCAAGACCTACATGATCCCTGCTCTCAACACACACTGCAACAGACATAGTACAGTAATAATAGAGTCTGATATACTTCCATAAAATTCTATCTCCTAAATTCTAATGGCAGTAATGTTTCAGGCCTGGACACCAAACTCCATGGTAAAAGTCTCATCCAAGAAATCCAAACCTCACTCTTGATTTAATACTGTACATCCATTGAAGGATCTTTGAGATGCACCTGTGTTCTTTTCCTCCATCATTTCAGAGCCAAACTGAAGCTCATAGGATCACTACACTCACCAAGTCACACACCACCACAACACAAACTGTCTTACATTGTCTGGGAGAAGGGAGACATTTCTTAAGATATATAAAACCCCCAAAAATAAAAAATCCAGACTGATGCACACATATGAAGATGATGACCGGAGACACTTCAGGCAGGAAGTGGCTGGGTAAAGAAACAATGCCTCTGAACCACAACCTGGCCAACACAAATGACAGGCACGAGGTGGTCAGTAGTGTGACATCGCATCTTACTCCTCGTCTGTCGTAAACGATGATTGTTACTTATAATCTCCTCTTATATTTTTTCAGGTACAGTAGTTGGTTTTAATGATGAGGTACACTATCCACTGATTGGTTCCCATCCACCCAGATCAAGGCCTCAACTCACTGGTCTTGGTGGATGCATAACTGGAGTCTCTCGGTGGAGGAAGTCACGTTAATAAAGCCGAACATTTAAACCAGCACAGACTCACTCTTTATCACTTCTATTTTTTTAAAGTAACTTTTTGAACATATAAACTGGAAGTGTTCAAGCATATATACTGCTAATGAAAGTGTGTGTATGTGTGTCACCGATAAGTTTAAGTGTTAGGGGGGGGGGGGTACCTTCCTTCCCTCTAATGAACTTACTCTCACCACTACTGGACTCAAATTAATTCTACTCTTGGTATCTATTAATGCAACTATTGTCCTATTGTTTATTTTACTTTGTCTTTCTACAATTTTTATGGCAGAAGAGGAGAAAACTTAATAAATATGAGGTGTAAATAACTGTCACTGTAGCATCAACATAAGAGAAATAGAATAATCTGTCCTTTACCACTGTTAAACTCATAGTGAGAACTGACCATGTGGATAACTATGACTACACCAGAACAAGAGTGTGTTGGTGGCACAGTACAGCGGTAACACAACACACGGCATCTTTCACTACTGTGTCCTGGCACCAAACACCACAGGCTTATAACAAAGAACAAACCAACCAGCCAAACAGCTAGTAAGCCAAGTAGCGAGATGATAAATTAAGATAAACTACAGTAGTATGCAGTACTGTATTAAAATGATCTAGGTAAAACCTAATAATTTTAAGTCACCCAGTGAATATAATTGTAACTTTAGCAACTATATTCTGTGACGAGACCAGCGGTACATAGGAAGGAACTACAGCACAGAAGATATACTCCATGTACTGTACACCACAACAACATGGTCAGGGTAGTGCATCAACTGTGCCCTCACATATAAGAAAATGCTTCACCTTGCCGTATAAAATGTCCAGAAATAACTAATAAAATAAATATAATAAAGTGAATATGAAGAGAGTATTTATATTTAACATCTCATGAAGCTTTTGATAGCATCAGTATTCTGAATAAATGCGAATAATGTCCTCAAAAGTGGAGGAAAAAAATAAATAAAAAATGACCAGTGTGTTAAATATATGATGAAGCAAAAGGTAACTATATTATTAAGGTATTTGATAATAAAATACTACTCGATACAAATGGATAATAGATTCCCAGGAGAGGCAGACAGATTCCTCAGAGATGGAACCCTCAATGTATTAAAATGGACCAATTTATCACTTACTGCATTTGTTTTAACACTACAAGACACTGAATAGGACTCAAGTGGTCAGATGGGGGTGTGGCAGCTGAGGAAACACGAGCAGACGTTGAGAATTCTTCCTGACATCTCCTTGTGTTCCCTCAACCACCACACAATGCCATTACAAGACACTATCGCCTAAGAGCTTCGGGATCTGTTTCTTAATCTTATGGATGACCTTAATCTTCAAGTGCAGTACAGGGTAGTTGTTCACGACAAGAACGTACTGCAACGTCTTTCATGAATTATTTTCTTTTTCTCATTTCCACACACAAAGTTAGGAACCTGACAAGAGAAACTGCAGGAGACCGTGCAGTATGGAGAGCTGCCATCAAGTAACTGCAGGTAACCCAAGCAAGTGTGAAAAAAATGACTGTAAAACAATGATGCTGATGATATAGTATTGTACTGTTGGTCTCGAGAGCCATCAATAAAAAGTCAGTTCCTGTTTGGATCAGTTTTCAACCTTGATACAGGCACAGTACACTATCTCATAAACTGTCATTACCATCTATGGTTATTTTTCTAATAATTAAAACAACACTCAAGCTTGGAGAGTTATGATGGTCCAGAGGTAACTAACCATGGCCTTTGGGTATCAGCTTAAAGGTCTACACGAAGAAGCTGAAAGACATGTCAACCTCTGGTGTACATCCACATCAGATAATGTTGTCCTGTACTACAATCACTGTCACCACACAAAAAACTGTTGCATACACAAGTACTGTACAGGTGTCTTAATGCACAGCAGCCATCACCACAATTTAACAAAGGAGGAAACACTTAATGCGTACAAACAGTTAACCTTCAAATGGCTCTTTTCAAATTTTACTTTGTTATATTCCCTAATAATAAAATCAAGTGGTGCAGTGTATTTCTGAGTCCAATAGTAAAATACATTACAGATTGATGTGTGTTGAGGCAGAGCACCTGGACACTCAAGAGTACTGTACAGGTGTCTTAATGTTGATGGAGGCACAAGTTTTACGACAGAGCAAAAACTTTCATGATAACAGCAGGAAATATAACAATCCATCATCATATTCCCAGTCCTGGTGACAAACTGTACTGTACTGGGTGTCTCGTAGGTCACACGCCATAACAATATTAATATTTTCTTGTTTGTCTTTACCAGGTGAGGGAATCATAACATATCAACGGAGACCGAGCGATGAGGACCAATCTAATGGTTACCGAGGTCTCCATAACTCACACCTCATAATATATTTCTCCGGGGTCACTTAAAACCTGTTGTCTACCAAGATCATCCAAGAACCATTTAAGTGACCCCCCCGCAGGAAAAAACTTTAAGTCGTGAGGCCAGGAGATCTCTGTAACCATTTCAGTGGACCTTGTTGCCCAATATCCGTTGATGATGTTACGATTCCCTCACCTGAAAAACAAGAGAAGAACATTAATCTTACTATGGTGCATGACCTAAGAGACACCCTGTGTTATGTTACCACCCACCCCACCACAGGTTACATCTATAAAACCATGTCCTCTCTCATCTCTCTATTAATCTGCCAAATTCTAAAGAGTATTATAAACACTCAAATGCAAATCAGTGTTCATGTAATATGTTTTTTCATTATCAAACCTTAAAAATAAACACAAATACATAACAATCTTAGTTTAATCTACCCATAAAACCCTACACAGCACTGTACACACTTAACCATATGACCTCTCGACTTGTGGGGCAATGGGAGCACTGATAAACTCATTCTCCTCCACAAAAACAAATGAGTATTATCCACACTTGCTCTACAACATAAGACAGCTTTTAAGTTTAGTGTCTATCATTACAATTTCAACATTTCATAACTACAGGGTATTACAACACTGGTTAGGTTTAAATACAATAAAATACAGCATAGTACAGTACACCCAAGCTCAGATCAAGGACCCCATTAGAAACAAACAACTATATATAGGTTGGGCAGCCAGAGGAACACAGTACTCTGTATATGAGTGACTGACAGGGACGGGTGTCAAATTTAACCCATCAGACAGGTATTTCCAGTTAGGCCGAGTTGCTCAACGGACAATTTTTTCTCACATTTTCGTACAGGTATACATTTCCTATCTGTGGTCACCCCTATATATATCCTCTCACCTGTGTTCACCCTTATACACTGTACCTCTCATTCCTCTCTGTGTAAATTAAGGTAGAACATTGTGTAGGCTAATTCATCCATGTAAAGCACAGAGAAATGGTGGGTAATTTAAGAAAAAATTGCTAAGAATGTTCAGTAAATCCAGGAATGATTAAATCTGTATGCTGTATCCCTTAACTTATCTAACATATAAGAGAATAACAACTAATTAAATAAATACTTCAGGTACATCTCAAAGATAAACAGAAGCTGAGTAGTTTTAGTTTGATGGCATTCCAAATAGTATTTATTTTTTATTAAATTAACAGTTTCCAACAATATTTTAAAAACTCTTATGATTTGTGAGTCCTGTATCCGTGAGTTTTATAACATCAATACATATTAATGGTATGGGTATTAAGACATAAACAGTGAAGCATAACACAATAGATTCTCAGATGACCAAAAATCAACACTACAATGTATTATAAATCCCATTCATGATTAAGAAGAAACAGCAGCAATAAGATCCCTGCTACAGCACTGCCAACTCTCCCTCTGGCAGTGTTGGTCTATTGTCAAGAGAAAACCTTCACATGTGTAAGCAAAATAAACTAGGCAGAGGGATGAAGTCATATTATTCATGTTGCTACTACAGTACAAAGAGATCTCAATTTAATGGACTATAAGGAGAAGAAAGTCCATTAATTTGAGGGTCCAATAGATGTGAAACATCTATCTCACAGATTATAGGGAGAGAGAAGTCTGTCATATGGAGGTTTCTTTATTATTTTCTTACCCAGTTATATGAAGGTCAACATGTAAGTCATATCTGATCCACAGGGTTGTCTTGGGACCAGTGACGTGAGGCATCTGGTCAAGGGCTGCAACCCATAGTACAGTACAGCATCCCGTAACACTCACATGATTGGTAACCTTTCAGCCATAAAAGGAAGTTCATATGCCATCTCTCAGTGTCTGTAGGTTTACAATCTCACCCACAGGAGGAGGAGAGGACACGAGGTCATGCATTAGTACTTACCGTCGGCCATACTATGATGATTTACATTTGCTTCCTTCAGTAATGACCAATAAGTGTTCCTGTAAGATCCAGAGTAGTTAAGTGATGGGGCGGTGATGACGAGTCTTAAATGAAGAAGAGGAGACTCACCTTGCTGCACCCACACAGTTTAGTGCACTCCAGTAAGGTATCTTGGGTATCTTACAGTAAATTCTTTATCTTACAAGTTGGATTACCTCTGAGGAACCACGCTAGGGGAGGGAACCTAAGGCTTACTCATCCCCCAAAATAAGGATCTTTTGCAAGTGTCACGTCTAAGTCATCATCTACGAGGAACAAACAACAGAGTGTGGGACTGATAAATTGTTTCCGTTCAATCCAGTCTACTGTAAATAAACCTTCTCGCAGGACGGGAGACACAAGAGTGGGTGTATCTGTCTATGGTGGTGAACTTACCTGTATGGGAAGGTAACTGATCATGATGTCATCCACTGGAACATGTTTGGTCTAGTGATAGTCTAAAGTATTCATCTTGTTCCTAGGTAAAACATCGACAATACTTTTAAAACTTCAAATTCCTTTACCATGTTTGGCCATTATGGAGCAACAACACTGGAAACTCCCCTTAAACTTACCCCAAAGAGAGAAATGTGTACAGTACTGGTGGACATGAGACAATTGATGACCCTTCATTCGTCCTCCAGAAAAATAAGAAACTGACAAAAGCTCACAATTTATAAACATTGTAATATACTGTACTGTACTCCTCATCTTTCACCACTAATCTTTCTAATAAACTACTTCAAGGAGTGGACATCCTTACCCTGAGGTGATACTGTATAGGCCCAAAGAGAAAGGATTGAAGTGGATATTACCCATACAAACCTCAGTTAATTTCTTTATACCAATTTGAGGACAGTGTATGAAGGCACCAAATGTGTGTATCGAGGTCTAAATAACCACCAACTGAGATCACTTAAGTCCTGTACCTTGTTGTTATCAAGTATTTAACGTCTCCATAATGATGCCTTTACAAGAGATAAACTTAAAATTACTGTCTTGTGTAATGAGCCAACATGACTTTAGTGCTGCTCAAGTACCAACCCTTAGACTTAGAGGATTAGCAAAAACAGCCCAAGAACATTTAGAACACAGGACTGTGGTCGCCAATCCTCAGATATGACGAAGGTACTCTGATTGATTGACGTATCAAAACTTATGTTGACATTTCAGCCTCAACTTTTCCCGTTTAGTAAAGTTGGGCACCGCTGGGAAAGTATTTGGAAATCTCTATGTATGTAAACTCTATTTAAAGGATTTAATATTAATATTTTACTCAGGTGCACAAGACAGATTTCCTCCTTACAGATGACATTAATTTATTATTTATTTCTAATCATTACACCATTTATCATCTTACTAGCCATTAGGGCCATTTATCTGCTCTTTGTTATGACCTTTATTATCCAGTGTTAGTACAGGAGGAAACTGTAGCACGCAGACATCACCTGCCATGGTGATGATAGCACCATCCCATCTATTGTTAAAATAATAAACAACTCCTGATTTATGTACTGTACTGTACAGCCCTGTAAATGTATTCAACGCATATCATTATGTCTATATCAAATGTAAGTTTGTATATTTGTAGCCACCGGCTGCAACTCTATTAATAAACCGTTTATTATTATTATTATTATTATTATTATTATTATTATTATTATTATTATTATGGTAGTCTGTGAGCACGCAGACATCACCTGCCATGTTTGGTAGTGTCACACAGAACGACACCCTTCTCACATCTGACCCAGGCTGGGGACTGAACCCAAGACAAAGACGCTTGAGATAATGTACACACGTCACCCCTGTACTGTTCCACCGACACCCCTACAGTAGCCAGGATATCTACGACCAGATTCTTACCATAACAGGAACCCACAAAAAACGATTCCTAACACACGAAGAAGCTCATCTCCGCGTGTACACTTGAAGCCTTCCTGAACCACTTGTAGTGTTGGGTAGTTTTTTTAGAGACCGAAGAAAACATTCAAAACCTAACCTAACCCAAACTAAACTAACCTTACTTAATCCAACCCAACCTAACTTGTTAATGGTACTGTATCTCAATAAAATATGATTTTTTTTCCGAACTGTAACCCTTAAGAATTTGACATACAATACAGCCACTACTCGACTTACGACCACCCGGACATACGACTGCCCCAGTCGTACCCAAAAATTTTCAAATTACGTATTTTCGAGTCCCGACGTTAGTGATTGCGCTGTGTACTGACAAAATTTTCGTTTGTAATTCCATTTAAAATGGCTGGCATGCTTAAAAGTGAGAGTTTTGTGGTGCTGAGAAGAAAAAGAGACCCATTTTAGATTTTCTATGTATTATTTTTCGCATTTTCGACTTATGACCAATTTGACTTACGACCTGGAATTGGGTCCCTAACCCCGTTGTAAGTTGGGGAGAGACTGTAACCTATCTCACATGTTAAAACTGACTGGCGACAATGCCCAGGCCAACAAGGACAGCTAGTGGGACAATGACATGATTAGTACAGTACCAGGTCGTTAACTCGGTACAACAGGTGTTATTCAGGAATGACAAGGGTCTTATAATCTGATGCTCCACCTGGCCAATATAAACTGTTAAATATCCTGTGTAACCCTGAGATAAATCATTAATGAACCTGGAATTATTAGTGAACACCTTTCAAGAATCTTCATAAACACTTAATTCACATCTAAACTTTGTCATATTGTCTATTAACTAATATAATGGTACCAACAACAAACTGCCTGGGGAAATAAAAGATAAATTTACCAACAACAACAACAGACGTGGACCACATTACCCTGCTGCAGCGCTTCATTAAAACTGTCTGAGAACAATCCTCTTAAGTTTTGCCTCATTACCAGCTCCTCAAACGTCACCCACGAGTTAGTTTGGTGATCATTAACTGTACAGCGTCTGTCAATTACCCTAATGTAGTGGTGTGTCTAAGTCTGTGATTTTAAGAGGATATTACAAGGCAAGAGAGAGGCCATGACATATAAAATTAATACAGTAATCAATAAACAAAAAGATCACAACTATTTCTTAAAACTATATTTGAGAGTTGTAAAATCTTAACTGAACATAAAATTCTGAAAATATGAAAATCCCTAAAGAATCCATCCTGAACAGAGAATGAATCATACTCATAGCATAAATTTGGACGTCTAAATTATGGGGCTTTTTGGACCCCCAGTTAATAAATTCCCTGCCTCTCACTCAACAGTAAAATGTCACGCGACCCCGTCTTTGGTTTTAAAACAAAGTTAAAATTGTGTTGCACAGCAGAAGAAAAACCAACATGACAAATACTGTACTCTGGTTCTATACTTTTTGTCCTCAGCATCTTCACAAAGTTGACGGGGAGAAAAGGCACAAGAAAATTTTACAATGTACACTAGGTTAGGTTAAGGTAGGTTGCATTAGGTCAGTGTTAGGTTAGGTGAGGTTATGATGGGTTGGGTTAGGTTAGTGTTATATAAAGTTATGTTGCATTATGTTAGTGTTAGATTAGGTTAGGTTATTTTTTTCCTAGTTTCCTGTCACTTAAATGGTTAGGTTGATGTGAAAAGACACAATGGATGAAGAAGTTCCCAGACACTCGGGTGAGGCAGAGCATCTGACACCTCAACCGACCGAATCCTGAGAACACATAACCTGTTCAACCACAGGAAATGGTGCCAACATGCTGACCTCACCAGACCTGCCCCTGGTAAGATAGCAAGATGAGGAGAGAAAGAGTATGGACTTTCTTTCAGGTAGAAGAGGTTTAAATGTCACAAGACTACAGCACATTTTGACCACTGTACTACAGCCTCTTGATCCTCGGACAACCACCTGATCAAGTGGACGAGAAGATTACTTGAAAATCCTGTAGTTAAACATGACATGACACTCTGGCCATAAGCAAGTTGTGTCAGTGAGAGAGTGAGTCAGTGTGTGTTGTTACAGCATCAGTCTTAAGTGTCACTTGTTAAGGATCCACAGGTCATTGAGGGGCAATATTAACCTTCATCATAAACAGAGAAGTACTGTACATGAACACTGTCAAGGGTGTGGAAAGTACATAACTCTTCTTCTATATAAATGGGAGATTCAGGCCGGCTTTTAATTAACACCGACAATGAGAACTGAACCAATATACCATTAATCATCATTAAAGATCAAAATACAATAATAAAACATGCACAGGAAACACCTCGACCTGGCTGTTAGCTACACACATTTACATCTGTTACAAAATCCGGAAAATGTAGCTACGTGTGCGTGCATCTTTGAGTTAAGATAATTTTAACCAAGTTTCAAATTTATTTACCGACAGGCTTCAAAAGTTACCATACCCACAGACCTGCCTACACACACCCTGGGGTATATCAATACTCACTTACCCAAGGTTAGTCACGGAGTAGAGTTCAAAACATTAGTTTATAATGTAATTACTGTACATGTAGGAGAAGCTTGAAAGAGGTACACTGTACAGTACAGTAATCCTGTGTTTTTTGCGTTTGTTTTTATCGTGATTTTGACCATTCACGTTTTTTTTACTAAACATTTATATATACTGTACTGTATACAGCATATAAAATATCCTTTAAAAACAAAAATCTAAATTTCGCGCCATTTTCGATATTCCCGTGCGGTGCGGCAGACGCCACCCTTTACTGCCTCAGACACCAGCTGCTCCGAGAAGCCTCAGTTCACACGTGCCTACCGTACTGTGAACGCTACTGTGATTACCTCTTCTGTTTGTCCTCCCACGTGCATTTGGGACGTAAGCCAGCCTCATCAAAGGCAAATATTACTAGCAAAGACTCTAAAGTGATCAAGAGATGAAGAATAGTGATGAACTTAATGGAAAAAACAGTTTTATTAGACAAGCTCAGAGGTGGTATGAGCTATGGCTCGAGATGTGGTGAAGACTGACAATTCATTTGTGTCTTTTGTCAGAATACAAGTCTTCAAGTGGAGGAATGTGGATGGAAGAGGACTGGATGGCTGGCGTGACTGCGTGAGGGCGGGCAGACGCTGGGACAGCAGGGAGAGGCTGGCAATGCGGGTGTTGTCGACCTCAGCGAAATATAAAAATTTTTATTTGCAGTATACAGTAGTCTGGATTTACGCGCATTTCCTTTACGCGTTTGATTATTTATGCGGCACATGACCAGACGCACCAATTATCAGTTACTCGGTACATTCCATCATTTACGAGGCAAGCAGAGCGAGGGGCCCAGACGCGCCAATTATTAGTTACTCGGTACATTCCATCATTTACGAGGCAAGCGGCGCGAGAGGCCCAGATGCGCCAATTATTAGTTACGCGGTACATTCTTGACCATACGGCCCAAGGCGGGTGCGCAGTATGTCGCTCTTACGTTATCACTGACATCATATGACGTATCGGACTGTGATTGGGCCACGCATCCTTACCCCTCTCCGCCACTAGCTGTGATTGGTCTAATGTACCATGACGTGCCCTGCCACCAGAGGGAATAAGTCGCTGACCTAAGCTGTGCCAGTCTCATTGTTCTCAGTCTCCGCATATACGCTTCTCTCTTGTGCCCGCTAATCCCCTCAACAATGGTTCAGCTGGACCCCCACCACCCCCGAGAAACCTTGAACTACCTGGACCCAGTCGCCCAAAAGCAAAGAAGATACGACGCGCTTTAAGCTATGAAGTGAAATACAAAATCGTGCAGGAGTTGGAGAAAGGAACGAGACAAGTTGATTTGGCACGCCAGCATGGCGTGAACGAATCTATGATCTGGACGATCAAGAAGGATGCCGCCAAGATAAAAGAACACATGAGCATCACAAAGTCTGCAGGTGCGTCAATGGTAAAATATTGTCAGAATAAAGTGCTGCTCAAGACTGAGGGTTTATTGATGAGCTACTTGATTCGTCAGGCGAGAAGGAACGTGGCGGTGGACACTCGCGCGGTGCAGGACTACGCCCGAGAATTGTACGTAGCAGTGGCGCGGAAAATGGAAATTGCAGAGCCCAATCACTTCACTGCTTCCGCTGGGTAGCTGCAAGGGTTTAAACGATGCAATAAAATATCTAACACTGAAATTGTTGGTGAAGGAGCTAGTGCTGACCGTGCTGCCGCCATGAATTTTCCACCATTCTTACGAGACATTATGGAGGAAGGACAGTACACCGACGACCAGGTTTTCAACATGGATGAATCCGGGCTCTTTTGGAAGAAATTACCATCCAAGACCTTCATAGTCAAGTCTGCCAGCAAGTGTAGGGGCCGGAAGTTGCAGAAGGAGCGCATCACCGTCCTGTTCACCACCAATGCCTCCGGCACCTGTAAGCTCAAGTTGTCTGTGATCCACACAGCCCGCAAGCCGAACGTCTACAAAAACATGGACATGACCAAGCTAAATGTCCACTGGCTAACCGCACGTAAGGCGTGGATGTTCACTGGTCTGACGACTGTTTCGTTCCTGACGTCAAGAAATTCTGCGAGTAACATAATGTTCCATTTAACATTTTGTTGCTCCTTGATAACGCACCAGGACACTCGCCCCTATTGCTGGATCGTCACCCCAACGTAAAAGTGGTCTTCCTTCCCGCTAACACTACGTCGTTAATCCAGGATGAATTGTGGAACCTTCTGAGTGGCACCGATAGCGAGAGCGAGGATCCAGAACAAGAGTTGGCGGAGCATGAAATGCGCGTCAAACAGTTTTGGAAGAAATTCAATGTCAAGAAAGCTGTTGATTTCTTGGTGGAGGCATGGGGGCAGCTGTCTGTGGCAACGATTCGTCATGCGTGGCTGCATGTGTTGCAGGGTATCCCAGGTGGGAGGCAGAGTCAACCTGTGGCTGGAGAGGCTCAGTCTATTGCAAAAGGCGTTGGACCTTGCAAGAGAGGCTGCACAGAGTGTTAGAGCTGCAGGCTTCTCCGAGACCACCAACGACATCCTGGAGGTAATCAGGCAACCTGAGGTGACTGCCGACGAGATGTTGGAAGATGATGACGTCAGCGAGGAGGCAGGTGGTACGGCAGAAAAAGAAGAACAAAAGTTAAGTCATAGTGATGTAAAGGAGGCCATCGAGTATGTCGAGAAAGTCAAGCTCATCCTTTCAAAAGACCCAGTGAATCACCGATATGAAGTTACCAATAACCTTCTGTTGCAATCTATGGAGCCGTATATCCAGATGTATCACGACAACATCAATGCTATTCGTCAATGTAATATTACGGAGTTCTTCGCCCGCAACCCACCACAACCACAGTCAGCCCAAGTCAGAGATAGTGACAGTGACGATATGGACTTTGAGGGGTTTGTCAAGGAGGCCCTGCAAACCTCTGTGAATAGTGATACTAGTGATTCACCGAAGGGCCACTAATCTGCCCTCTGCCTTGGAATCGGCCGCCATCCCGTGTGCCGACCCATCTCTTCTACTAACGTAAGTGTTAAACACCTTTATATTTGTACAGTAGTGTAGTTTTTTATTTATATATTATGTGTGTGTTCATACCATCATAAAATTAAGATGTTATTTTTACTACAAGGTACGTAGTGTCGGAAAAAGGGTAGTCTGGGGTCGGCCCAGTCTCTATTTCAATTAATCCCATATGTTCTGTTATTTCGCTTACGCGTTCCTCGTTTTATGTGGACCTCCACGGGTTCAATTGACCGAGTAAATCGAGACTATACTGTACTTGTAAATAATTTGTTTTTGTATATAACTGTGTTTACGTTTTTTCCATTATTATACTATAATACAGTCAGTTCTGCTATAACGCGACAGTTGTGTTCTTGTAAAACATCGTGTTATAGAAATAACAGAGCTTATGGAGAAAATAGGGTTAGGTGCAGATTACTCGAAATCGAAAAAAATTTAGTAGTTAGCCTAACACAAAGGATAGCACAGTCTAAATAGATGTTACATTCATATCTAATAATGAAATCATACAGTAAATGTAACACTTTACCTTGAAAAAATACGAATATAACTTGATGGGGGAGAAGGGTGATTTTGAGGTTGATAACATCGAGCTTCTCTTCAAGTGTATAGCCTTTCTTTTACGATCATCACCTGGAATGCGATCACCAAAACGCTTCTTGGAGATATTCTTCTTTTCCATATTCACAGTTAATACCACAAAATTGGAGAAATAGTAAGCAAAAATCGTGTTACAGCAAACAAGTGATCGCGTTTTACAAATATCATTCTTCTATTCATAAATAGCGTTAGAGCCAATTCTCGTTGTCAAAACATGTGTTATAGCAGAACTCACTGTATGAAAAGTTTCAAATAATGATGTTAGTAAATGCCGGTACAATACATCAGTGATCAGTGTGACCACTGGGCCGTGAGTGGAGAGTATGGCATGGTTAAGTGCATGACCTACCTCACCTGTTTGGTGGCCACAGGTACAGTGATTCCTAAAAGAGTATTCGCGGTGGTTTCAGGAACGTAATTCCCGCGAAAAACACGGGATAACTGTACTATACCCTCAACACGACAAGTACAAACAGTATCGGCACTCCTATAGGAAGAGAATCCAAACCAAACCTACAAATACTGAAGAAATATAATCACTCAACTAACTGATGATTGGCTAATATGGGATTAATTATGTGTGTAATCCTGAAATAAAATACCTGGTAGTTCCTCAGCACATGACTCATGGTGCTCATATAATTTATTGAGAAAAGCAAAAAACAAGCACTCATGGTGGAGCAAAACCCTCGAAAGGCGGCTTCCTACTCGACTTTTATCTCCCACTGACTAAATCCATTTATTCTTTACTCCATTTGTCACACGTATACATAACCCTGAATATTATTTGATGTCTAAGTCGCTGTTGATTTATATCTCATTTATTACTTCTTATACTTGTATCATAATTAACCTCACTTGTATACACAGATGACCGAAGAAAAAGAAAATCCAAACTACTCTAGCACCTGGCAATTATTTCTATCACCTTGACGGCTCATGATGTGCTGTACAAAATTCCAAGTCGTCACACGTATGAGTCTTGACACAATACTATACAGATATCGTCACCATCGTTCATCACCATCATTTTATGGCTATTTTCCACGCTTGTGTGGTGGATCCAGTAATATCCAATAGAACCAAACCCCATCAAGGGCAGCTCAACCGAGGTAAAAAAGAGCCCAATTCTTTATTCAGAGGTCTTCTAATTATTCCCGATGACACAGTCTGAGTGTGAATTTAAAGGTCACTACCACTCCAGGTCAGCCTTTTTACATTCTGAAGTGGACCAGAATGGATGATTGCAATTACACAATCTTGAAATTTTCCGGGAGAATATAGCGCCAGACAACCTTAAGCTGGGCGGTGACAGCAGGCCTTCACGATCATGCATCCTCCTCCTCTCTTTACTTCTATTTATTGTTCATTAATTATTTAATAATTTTCATTTTAATTTAAAGTCTGTCTACTTATTTTCATTTTACACTTATCAACAATTAGTCTTAGTATTTAGTTCTTATCAATAACTCATCTACAGTATTCATCTCCTTATTTATAACTTCTTTACATTCTTATTAACACAGTGACAGTTCACTAAAGTTCTCACAATAACTGAACTGAAGAAAGAGAAAGGAGAAAATAATGATTCTGGTGGGATAGTCATATATACTGTACTGTGGTAAGATCAATTATAAAGCGCACAATACATAATAGAGATCTTGTTCTATAAAACCCAGCTTCTGTACTGTACTCTAGTCCTTTCATGAATAAATTTCCATGTGCCTAACAATGTATTTTCTTCAATTGTAAATAAGTTGTTAGTTTTTATTAAATGATTAAAGTTTTATATTAAGTCACAATGAACTTATAACTGTACTGTACTATAAGAGTTTAGACAAAAGGTGTAGTCATGTGTCAGTTTATCTTAATAAATGTTTCCCCTTAGGGATGAACACTGTACAGTACAGATAAAATGTAACATTGTTCTTAAAAATGGAAGCAAAGCCACAGATTAACACTACACGTACTGTATATCACAATAAAATACAACTATGACTACTGCGTGATGTCTGCCGAGTGACATTTAACATGACTGACGTTAAAGTGTTGATAAATCTACTTAGCTATACAGTATACACAATGACTGCCAGTTTGTGTCATGATAAAAAAAAAAATATATATATATATACAGTATATATATATATATATATATATATATATATATATATATATATATATATATATATATATATATATATATATATATATATATATATATATATATATATATATATATATATATATATATATATATATATATATATATATATATACTCAAAATACAACTTAAGATCCTGTCAAGAAACTTCATCCATGAGTTAATGAGATACAGTACACTAGGAGGGTCATGTTACCAGTGGTTTGGACATGACTTACTGGATCCTCTGGTCCACAACACACTTCCCCTACAGCAGCAGGTGTGTCAAATGAGCCAAAATAAACAAGAAAATCAGCTTAACCAACTTCATATGGCAGGTGTTAAGGTTGTGGCAGGTCACCTTTACTGACTAGTCACTCAAAGATTATCCTCAGTCAGTGTGTGTATGTGTGTGTGTGCTGATAAGAGGCAATGAAACTTATTATTTTAGAGTCAAGTAAAATACTAACAAGTTCAGTGTCAGTGTTTTAAGATTAGGAAATGTACAACTCTCCTGTACAGTACAGTATAAGGTCTCACCAGTGTTCTATCCCTCACAACTTACTGTTAATGGTATAGTGTAATTACTGTACTAATATTGCTACACACTTAATGACCTTAGATGCTGAAGTGCAGTAAAACATTATAATAACAAGGTTTATCTCACTGGGTATAGATATTCTAATGTTTTACTTCATTTCCTTTTTTCTTTATGGGGATTAGCCCACCCGGGCACGGGTCAATGATCCACATCAGGGTAGAGGGGGGGTGGGGGGGGTATAATACAGTAATAATAATAATCACCATAACAACTAATAAACTCTTATTAAATAAAAATAGCTTAAAAAAAGGCCTAGAGTGAGAAACAATATACTGTACGTTTGTATGTTGTGTTGTCACAGTAATAGAAACAGTTGAGACCCTGCAATTGTGTGTAAATGAGGCAGAAAGTCAGATGAGCAACCTGGGACTTGGTCACATATGGCAGCTGGGTCTACCATTAGACAACACATTATGCTTCCAATATCTTCCCTGGCGATAGTACCTCCCTGTTGGGTAGCTGCCTACTACCTATCTACAATACTTCAATAAATATAAAATGTCCCCCTATGGGTAACATCATAAACTGATTACAGGTACAGTACAGTATACTGTACTCTCTCTACATGTACCGTGTTAGGTGTTTGTTGAAGAAGCATTACACCTCAAAATATGAAATTTACCTCATAACCCTAAAAAAAAAAAATTCTAACTTTCTTTAACATTTCTAATTTAATGACCATATCCATCTTCTATCCTCATAAACTACTGCTTCTGATGCACCGTGACTAAATCAAAGGGTGCGTGGGGGGAGCAACAGGCAATGACATAACCTCATTACCCATGGCAAGTGAAGCCTCAACAGTGAATCTCATCTAACATACAAGAATTAATAGAAGAATAAATTGCACTGTAAAACTAATGGCACTATTACAGTATACATTATATCTTTGGTGAATTACCAAAGAAAATATACTGTACAAGAATATATACTGCACTATAGTACTAGACAGTATACTTTTTAATAATGAGAAAAATTATATTGTATTGTAATATGCTTTAACTTTTTAATTATCAAGGGAAAAATATAGTTCAATACAGTATACAAGAGAGCATTGTATTGTATGGGTATTTTAATCAATAATTTCAATCACCAAATACCCAGTCCTAGACGTTATTTCCCCCATCACTGTAATACCCTATACCTATAAGACCATTATACCTGTAGCTACAATAACCTACAGTTCTACACCATAAACTAACCTATTACTGAACACGTGATTTAACAATACCATTCCTGAGTTGTACTGTGATGAATATTAACACCACAAAATTATACACAAATATTGAATGAATTTTTATCTTGTATTAAAAAGTAATTAATCAATTCTTCTGTGGTACTAATGATTAACAAATATTCAAAGGAAAATACTGTATAATATTAAAGTAATTAATGGTGAATGGAAATTATTATTAAGTACGTAAATTTAGTTAAGTTATGAAGTATTAATGGAAACTCGCCCCCTACGCTATAATAAACTATGTATGACATTTTAACCTGGATTGTATCTGATCTTTATTATTTTCTTGTTTATTATAATTATTTCATGTCAGTGGTTTTATAAATTCCTTCAAGAGTTAATATTACCATCACACTAAAGTACTAACGTCACTTATACGGTGTTAGTGATATGTAGTTAAGTTATTATCAGGAACTATTATGTTATAACGCCCACAGTAGTATAACCTCGCCAACTCAACAAGGTCGCCAATATCGCCAACATTTGCCGCCAACTTCGACCTTGAACTTACCGGGCGCCAATGTTATTTTTTTTCTTCAATACAAACGTTCCTGTATTATGGTGCTGGTGTAATACTCACTGTCATGCACCACAGACAGTAAATATTAATTAATAAAATGTTCAGGGGGCAGCATGACATACCACAGACAGTCGTTGATTATATTATATGGGTAATATTAGGTGTTATGGTGCAGCAGACGACGCGCCATTAGGTCGGGTTTAAGGAAGGTTCCCACTCACTCCACACGCCACTAAACCAAGTAGTGTGGTAAACTTTATTTAACATGAAGATAGAGAGATCATCAATAAACACGGAATTAGGATACAGGTTAAGGAATGGTTGGAACAATGGCGCCTGAGACACTTGAAGTAGGAAGGTCTGGTTAAAGGGTTCAAACAAAAATTGAGGATATCAGGTATATGTAAAAGAATAATCGAGGAGAGAAGGATGGTAACGTACCTCGGGGTTGTTCGGGAAGGTTTGGGAAGGTGAAGGATACCAAGAAGTCTGCGGGTACGAGGATGGAAGCGGATAATTACGAGGATTTCGGTGACGGAAGGTTCAAGGGAAGGAAGGCTCTAGGCGCTGTAGCAGACGACATAATGTATTACTCCGCCCTCAGCTTGGCACACACTCCATATATTTTTATATTACAATATCCCAAAAAAATACAAATAAATTAAAGCAAAAATATACCAAACATATCATTATTAATAGTTAATGAAATAATAAATAGCATGTTAATAGTTATTTTAATTTCAACTGAGGATCTATGTTGAGTCGCGGCGTTGAGTGTGACAGCTGGGGTGAGTTAAGCGGTCAATGTCAAGCCTTACCGCGCAAATGTCAAAATTATAAGGAATTTACACATACTATCAGATTTACATACACCGTGGCAAGGATTTGTGTGTAGAGGATTTGCGTTCCATGCATATTCATTCACACCTCGGGATTAAACTATTTCTCATAGATTAAGAAATTCGGTGTATTCTGTATTTTACCATTAATTAATAAACACTTGGCTATGACAGCTTAAAACATTACACCATTCAATCTATTAAAATAAATAAATTAATATATAAACAAACAAATGAACCCTTACAACAAATAACTAAATAATAATAAAAACAAATTGTGTCTATAGATAACAAAATAATATAATAAGAGCGTAATAAGTGATATAATTAAGGAGATAATACTAATAGCAGGTGCGCGGTATCACCTGTGGCCGAACCTCACCTGTGGACGAACCTCACCTGTGGCTGAACCTCACCTGTGGCCGAACCTCACCTGTGGCCTTACCTCACCTGTGGCCTTACCTCACCTGTGGCCGAACCTCACCTGTAAATCAATATTGTAAACACAAACAAAGATTTTAAAGTGAGACTATTTTAATATTTTCCTAATAACTACACATATATTTATATCAATCAGCATCAATTAATCCATTTGTTTTAATAAGAAGAGGGAAGATATGAGTAAAATAAACAAGGAAGTATAAGTAAAATAAATAAGGTCAATATAAGTAAAACAAACAAGTTAGTATATTATTATGTATAAGTAATGAAAACGTTAATATTTCACAGGGTAAACTAAACTAAAATAAAAACAGGTTGAAAAGAAAAACATATAACATATTTTAATTAGTGGACGCGGTAGTTGAGCCAATGAATGACCTTAAATAAACCTTAGGTCATGAAGGCGTGTTTGTCATGACCTCGGAGGCACGTACCTGCTTTTCTTCTCCTGTCCTGTGAAGCACGTATTGCCTCTTTCTTGACCTGTGAAGCACGTATTGCCTCTTTCTTGACCTGTGAAGCACGGATTGCTTCTTTCTTGATCTGTGAAGCACGTATTGCCTCTTTCTTGATCTGTGAAGCACGTATTGCCTCTTTCTTGACCTGTGAAGCACGGATTGCCTCTTTCTTGATCTGTGAAGCACGTATTGCCTCTTTCTTGACCTGTGAAGCACGTATTGCCTCTTTCTTGACCCGTGAAGCACGTATTGCCTCTTTCTTGACCCGTGAAGCACGTATTGCCTCTTTCTTGATCTGTGAAGCACGTATTGCCTCTGTCTTGAACCGTGAAGCACGTATTGCCTCTTCCTTGACCTGTGAAGCACGTATTGCCTCTTTCTTGATTTGAAGCACGTATTGACTCTTTTTGACCTGTGAAGCACGTGCTCTCTTGACCTGTACACGTATTGCTCTTTCTTGACCTGTGAAGAATGTATTGCCTCTTTCTTGATCTGTGAAGCACGTATTGCCTCTTTCTTGATCTGTGAAGCACGTATTGCTCTTTCTTGACCTGTGAAGCACGTATTGCCTCTTTCTTGATCTGTGAGCACGTATTGCCTCTTTCTTGATCTGTGAAGCTAATGACCTCTTTCTTGACCTGTAAATGGATTGCTCTTTTCTTGATCTTGAAGCACGTATTGCCTCTTTCTTGACCTGTGAAGCACTGTATTGCTCTTTTCGACCCGTGAAGCACGTATGCCTCTTTCTTGACCTGTGAAGCACGTATTGCCTCTTTCTTGACCTGTGAAGCACGTATTGCCTCTTTCTTGAACCGTGAAGCACGTATTGCCTCTTCGACCTGTGAAGCACGCATTGCCTCTTTCTTGATCTGTAGCACGTATTGATTCTTTCTTGACCTGCAGAAGCACGTATTGCCTCTTTCTTGACCTGTAGCAATGCATTATTTCTCTTTCTTGACCAGAAGCATGATTGCTCTTTCTTGACCCGTGAAGCACTGTATTGCCCTCTTTCTTGATCTGTAGCCACGTATTGCCTCTTTCTTGACCTGTGAAGCACGTATTGCCTCTTTCTTGATCTGTGAATAATGTATTGCCTTCTTTCTTGACTCTGTAGCTACGTATTGCTCTTTCTTGACCCGTGAAGCACGTGCCTCTTTTCTTGACCCGTGGCACGTATTGCCTCTTTCTTGATCTGTGAAGCACGTATTGCCTCTGTCTTGAACCGTGAAGCACGTATTGCTCTTCTTGACCTGTGAAGCACGCATTGCCTCTTTCTTGACCCGTGAAGCACGTATTGCCTCTTTCTTGACCCGTGAAGCACGTATTGCCTCTTTTCTTGATCTGTGGCATGTATTGCCTCTGTCTTGAACCGTGAAGCACGTATTGCCTCTTTCTTGACCTGTACACGTATTGCTCTTTCTTGACCCGTGAAGCACGTATTGCTCTTTCTTGACCCGTGAAGCACGTATTGCCTCTTTCTTGATCTAGAAGCACGTATTGGCCTCTGTCTTGAACCGTGAAGCACGTATTGCCTCTTCCTTGACCTGTAGAAGCACGTATTGCTCCTTTCTTGACCCGTACACGTATTGCCTCTTTCTTGATCTGTGAAGCACGTATTGCCTCTGTCTTGAACCGTGAAGCACGTATTGCCTCTTTCTTGACCTGTGAAGCACGTATTGTCTCTTTCTTGACCTATGAAGCACGTATTGCCTCTTTCTTGACCCCAGAAGCACGTATTGCCTCTTTCTTGACCTCCATGAAGACGTATTGCTCTTTTCTTGACCTGTGAAGCACGTATTGCTCTTTTCTGAACCGTGAAGCACGTATTGCTCTTTTCTTGACCTGTGAAGCACGTATTGTTTCTTTCTTGACCTGTAGCATGTATTGCCTCTTTCTTGACCTGTGAAGCACGTATTGCCTCTTTCTTGACCTGTGAAGCACGTATTGCCTCTTTTCTTGCCTCCATGAAGCACGTATTGCCCCTTTCTTTGACCTGTGAAGCACGTATTATTTCTTTCTGACCCATGAAGCACGTATTGCCTCTTTCTTGACCCATGAAGCACGTATTGCCTCTTTCTTGACCTGTACACGTATTGCCTTTCTTTCGTGGCACGTATTGCCTCTTTTCTTGAACCGTGAAGCACTGTATTGCCTCTTTCTTGATCTTAGCAACGTATTGCCTCTTTCTTGTCCCATGAAGCACGTATTGCCTTTTTCTTGACCTGTAGGCCACGTATTCTTTCTTTGTCCCATTAGCATCACGTATTGCCTCTTTCTTGACCTGTGAAGCACGTATTGCCTCTTTCTTGTCCCGTGAAGAACGTATTGCCTCTTTCTTGACCAACCAACATCAAAATATTCACCCTAACCTAACCTACGAGGGATAAATTCTGGAAAAATAGACTATTTCATCCCTCCCAACCCCAACTCTAACCACTCCCACCCTATCCACCTCCCCAACCACACCCCACCCTATCCACCCTCCCCCTCCCACCCCACCCTACCCACCCCCTCCTCCCACTCCCAACTCCCACCCTACCCACCCTCCCCCAACCACCCCACCCTACCCACCCTCCCCAACCACCCCACCCTACCCACCCCCCCAACCAACCCCACCTACCCACCTCCCCAACCACCCCACCCTCCCCAACCACCCCACCCCACCCACCCCTCCCCAACCACCCCACCCTACCCACCCTCCCCAACCACACCCCACCCTCACGCACCTCTCAACCACTCCCACACCTCACCCCTCCCCAACCTCCCCACCCAACCCAACTCTCCCCAACACCCCACCTACCTCCTACCCACCCTCCCTCCCACCCCACCCCACCCTACCCACCTCCCCCAACCACCCCACCCTACCCACCCTCCCCCAACCACCCCACCTCACCCACCTCCCCCAACCACCCCACCCTACCCACCCTCCCCCAACCACCCCACCCTACCCACCCTCCCCAACCAATTCCCACCCACTCAACCACCCCACCCCACCCCCAACCACCCCACCTCCCACCTCACTCCCCCAACCTCCCCACCCAACCCACTCCTCCCCCAACCACCCCACCCCACCCTACCCACCCCTCCCTCCACCAACCCTCCCCTCCCCCCAACCCCACCCTACCCACCTCCCCAACCACCCCACCCTACCCACCCTCCCCCCAACCACCCCACCCTTACCCCACCCTCCCCAACCACCCCACCCTCCCCAAATCCACCCCACCCTACCCTCACCTCCAACCTCCCCACCAACCCACCTCCCAACCACCCCACCCTACCCACCCTCCCAACCACCCCAACCCTACCCAACCTCCCCCCAACCACCCCACCTACTCCACCCTCCCCCAACCACCCCACCCTACCACCTCCAACCACCCCACCCCTACCCACCCTCCCCCCAACCACCCCACCCCTACCTCACCTCCCCCAACCTCCCCACCCAACCCACCTCCCCAACCACCCCACCCTACCCACCCTCCCCAACCCACCCCACCCCTACCCCACCCTCCCCCAACCACCCCACCCCTACCCTCACACCTCCCCCAACCACCCCACCCACCCCACCCCCCCCCAACCACCCCCACCCAACCCACCCCTCCCCCAACCCACCCCCACCCTACACCCCACCCCACCCCCGCTGCCTCCCATTACGGTGAGCAAGAGAGCAGCGTGAAGCAACACTCGGTAACATGTCGCTTGTAAGTGCGTTCATTACTGTCGAGTCGGACCTCACCCTCCAGTTTTCTCCTCGAGTACTACCTTAATTATCCTCAACACACTACACCTACTCTGCAGTGTGGTGTTTGTGTGTGTGTGTGTGTGTGTGTGTGTGTGTGTGTGTGTGTGTCCACCGCACCTTACACCTCATAACAAACTCCTACGGTAATATCGCATTTCATACAACGCCAAATATAACTAACTTAACTTAACAGACCTAACCAAACCAGACCTAAACTAACTTGAGTCTATCCAGAGGTAAACAATAGACCAAGGAAATATAACATTTAGTTCTTAATAATGGATAAATAATAATAGTTAGCAAAATATACCTCAACGAGATTTAAATTTCAGATTAAAAAAAGACAATCACCTCAACTCCTGAGGTGAGAGGTGAGGGAGGTGGAGAGAAGGAGGGAGGATGAAGGGAAAGGAGGATGAGGAAAGAGAGGGGAGTGAGGGATGGTGTGAAAGATGAGGAGAGAAGAGGGAAGGAGAGGGGGTGAGGAAAGGAGGGAGGAGAAGAGGGAGAAGGGAGGAGGAAGGAGGAGGAAAGAGGAGGGAGAGGGAAGGAGGAGGAAAGAGTTCTTCTTTCCTCCTCCCTAAGTGACCCCACACCAGGTATTGTAACACACCTGGTAATAACTATCAACATCACACACTATCCCCTGTACCTAATTAACAAACTACAGGTAAGACATAATATCACCTGTACCTAATTAACAAACTACAGGTAAGACCTATATCACCTGTACCTAATTAACAAACTACAGGTAAGACATAATATCACATACCCTAATTAACAAACTATGAGTAAAGACCTATATCACCTGTACATTAACAAACTGGTAAGACATAATATCACCTGTACCTAATTAACAAACTACAGGTAAGACATATATCACACCTGCACCTAATTAACAAACTACAGGTAAGACATGCATTACCTGTACCCTAATTAACAAACTACAGGTAGACATATATCACCTGTATCTAATTAACAAACTACAGGTAAGACATAATATCACCTGCCTAACTAACAAACCACAGGTAAGACATATATCACCTGTATCTAATTAACAAACTACAGGTAAGACATAATATCACCTGTACCTAATTAACAAACTACTAGGTAAGACATATATCACCTGTATCTAATTAACAAACTACAGGTAAGACATATATCACCTGTACCTAATTAACAAACTACAGGTAGACATGCATTACTGTACCCAATTAACAAACTACAGGTAAGACATATATACTGTATCTATTAACAAACTACAGGTAAGACATAATATCACCTGTACCTAATTAACAAACTACAGGTAAGACATATATCACCTGTACCTAATACTAACAAACTACAGGTAAGACAAAATATCACCTGTACCTAATTAACAAACTACAGGTAAGACATAATATCACCTGTATCTAATTAACAAACACAGGTAAGACATAATATCACTGTACCTAATTAACAAACTACAGGTAAGACATGCATTACCTGTACCTAATTAACAAACTACAGGTAGACATATATCACCTGTACCTAATTAACAAACTACAGGTAAGACATATATCACCTGTACCTAATTAACAAACTACAGGTAAGACATAATATCACCTGTACCTAATTAACAAACTACAGGTAAGACATATATCACCTGTATCTAATTAACAAACTACAGGTAAGACATAATATCACCTGTACCTAATTAACAAACTACAGGTAAGACATGCATTACCTGTACCTAATTAACAAACTACAGGTAAGACATATATCACCTGTATCTAATTAACAAACTACTACATAAGACATAATATCACCTGTACCTAATTAACAAACTACAGGTAAGACATGCATTACCTGTTCCTATATTAACAAACTACAGGTAAGACATATATCACCTGTATCTAATTAACAAACTACAGGTAAAGACATAATATCACCTGTACCTAATTAACAAACTACAGGTAAGACCTATATCACCTGTACCTAATTAACAAACTACAGGTAGACCTATATCACACTGTACCTAATTAACAAACTACAGGTAAGACATAATATCACCTGTACTAATTAACAAACTACAGGTAGACATAATATCACCTGTACCTAATTAACAAACTACAGGTAAGACATATATCACCTGTACCCTAATTAACAAACTACAGGTAAGACCTATATCACCAGCCTACCAATTAACAAACTACAGGTAAGACATAATATCACCTGCATACCTAATTAACAAACTACAGGTAAGACATATATCACCTGTACCTAATCAACAAACTACAGGTAAGACCTATATCACCTGTACCTAATTAACAAACTACAGGTAAGACATAATATCACCGTATCTAATTAACAAACTACAAATAAACATATATCACCTGTATCTAATTAACAAACTACAGGTAGACATATATCACTTACCTAATTAACAAACCACAGGTAGACATAATATCACCACGTATCTAATTAACAAACTACAGGTAAGACATATATCACCTGTACCCAATTAACAAACTACAGGTAAGACCTATATCACCTGTATCTAATTAAACTACAGGTAAACCTATATCACACCTACCTAATTAACAAACTACAGGTAAAACATAATATCACCTGTATCTAATTAAACAAACTACAGGTAAGACCTATATCACCTGTACCTAATTAACAAACTACAGGTAAGACCTATATCACCTGTATCTAATTAACAAACTACAGGTAAGACATATATCACCTGTATCTAATTAACAAACTACAGGTAAGACCTATCACCTGTACCTAATTAACAAACTACAGGTAAGACATAATATCACCTGTACCTAATTAACAAACACAGGTAAGACATATATCACCTGTATCTAATTAACAAACTACAGGTAAGACATATATCACGTACCTAATTAACAAACTACAGGTAAGACCTATATCACCTGTACCTAATTAACAAACTACAGAGTAAGACCCTATATCACACTGTACTAATTAACAAACTACAGGTAAGACATAATATCACCTGTACCTAATTAACAAACTACAAGGTAAGACATATATCACCTGTACCTAATTAACAAACTACAGGTAAGACATATATCACCTGTACCTAATTAACAAACTACAGGTAAGACATAATATCACCTGTACCTAATTAACAAACTACAGGTAAGACATATATCACCTGTACCTAATTAACAAACTACAGGTAAGACCTATATCACCTGTACCCAATTAACAAACTACAGGTAAGACATAATATCACCTGTACCTAATTAACAAACTACAGGTAAGACATAATATCACCTGTACCTAATTAACAAACTACAGGTAAGACATAATATCACTGTACCTAATTAACAAACTACAGGTAAAGACATAATATCACCTGTACCTAATTAACAAACTACAGGTAAGACATAATATCACCTGTACCTAATTAACAAACTACAGGTAAGACATAATATCACCTGTACCTAATTAACAAACTACAGGTAAGACATATATCACCTGTACCTAATTAACAAACTACAGGTAAGACATAATATCACCTGTACCTAATTAACAAACTACAGGTAAGACATGCATTACCTGTACCCTTCAATGACTAATGAGGTGTCAGTGTGTTGTGCCACATTACCATACGTCCAATCATTGCAACAGGTAAATGAATAATGACAAGGTTAATCAGGAGTGAATAATGAGAAGGTAAATCGGTGTTGAATAATGACAAGGTAATCGGTAATGAATAATGAGTGTAGGTAATGTTTGGTATGACTGACAGAGATTTATAGTGAGGATGATGGATATAGCAACAATATTAATAGGAATATGAATATTGATGATGATGATGATGTTAATAATAATAATATATAATAGAAAATGATAATAATATACCGACTACTAACAACAACAATAATAAAAACAATAGTCAACCTCATTTTTATTCCTACATTACTAATAAAACAATTTATCCTCGGGTCTAAATCAAATCCTGCAGTTATATGATATTTGAAGTGTAATCTGACCACCATATTGCTTTATGCTCCCAGTTATGTGATAGTGATGTAATATTTATCACCATATTGCTTTATGCTCCCAGTTATGTGATAGTGATGTAATATTTATCACCATATATACGGTTGTTATATATTAATTTAGTATAGAGTCTCCTATTGTTTTATATTGTAAGTTATTGATCTTATTTACCAAGGCGACCATAATATAGTTAATATAGTTGTGCTGTTGATTTTTACAATAATGAATTAAACTTAAATGACATATATATTACATAAACATTTTCTTTCATCAGTCATGAGCGTGTGCAGGAACACCAACAAATGTAAAATGTTTGTCAATATAATACAACCCATCACGAGATAGCAATCACTAAAAAAATATAATAATAACAATAAAAAGAAACATCGCTATATATATATCAGAAATTGAAATTCATCTTTAAGGTAAAATTACAGGTTACATAATATTATAAAAATGATATACGTGTTTGTATTTATTTAATCATTGGATAAGATACGATTTTAGTGAGTTATCTTGAATGCTGGTCTGGCTGAGAGAGACATGGCAATAAAACTAATTACAAAAACGAGGCATTAATAACACGCTGAAGTGGATAATAGAAGTCCACAGCATGTTGGGGATATTACAAAATTACGATATTACAGTTACAGCGCTACAGTATTACACAACATTTATTTTTCTAACACTGTTCTTCATCTCACGGATGTTGTACAAATAGCACCTGAGTTACACTGCGACTCTACCTGAACTGGACACACACACACACACGCTCAACTGCATTTAGCGAACATTTGGTTGCAAATAGCCCAACATTACAAGACATAAGTAAGGCAATGAAGTGGTAACTCTGGTATTGAAGGAACAGGAAATAGTTTTAGTTGGGGTTCGACGTTAAATGTGTGCGTTAAAATGTGTGTGTGTGTGTGTGTGTGTGTGTGTGCCCTGTGATGGGGTGGTCTCTCTCTCGTCAGTAAGTCAGGTAAGGAGAGTCACTTTCACTTTGGCAGTAGTTAGAATGACGGGGCGGGGCAGATGAGGGAGAGGAGGATGGAGGATGGAGGATGGAGGATGGGAGGAGGATGAAGAGAAGGGGAGGCGTGGAGGCAGGGTGGGGAGGTGAGGAGGGTGGAATGGGGAAGCTGGTGGGAGGTGACTGAGGGAGGGTGGGAGGAGGAGGGTGGGGAGGAGATGAGGGAGGGGAATTTGTGGAGGGGAGGTAGGAGAGGGGAGGGTGGGGAGAGGGAGGACAGGCCCACCTTATTACATCAAAACTTTTTTATCAATAGTTACAGAAATATGTCCGCCTCTCCTCTCTCACCCTGGTACACTTAACTCGGACCCGTGTAACTTACTTACAACACTTTACTGCTGACTTTACAGTACTTATAACTCACTTTACTATATATCTTTCACAGTCACTTACTTATAACACTTTACTGCTGACTTTATATACCTAACTCACTTTACTATATATCTTTCAGATCACTTACTTACAACACTTTACCTCTGACTTTACCAATACTTATAACTCACTTTACTATATATCTTTCACAGTCACTTACTTATAACACTTTACTGCTTACTTTACTGATACCTATAACATACTGGTGTTTATAAAGTTCCTTGATGTTAGTGTTTATAAAGTTCATTGATGTTTGTGTTTATGAAGTTCATTAATGTAAGTGTTTATAAAGTTCCTTGATGTAAGTGTTTATAAAGTTCCTTGATGTTAGTGTTCATAAAGTTCCTTGATGTTTGTTTATAAAGTTCCTTGATGTTGGTGATTATAAAGTTCCTTGAAGTTTGTGTTTGTAAAGTTCCTTGATGTTAGTGTTTATAAAGTTCCTTGATGTTGGTGATTATAAAGTTCCTTGAAGTTTGTTTGTAAAGTTCCTTGATGTAAGTGTTTATAAAGTTCATTGATGTTAGTGTTTATAAAGTTCCTTGATGTAAGTGTTTATAAAGTTCCTTGATGGTGTTTATAAAGTTCCTTGTTGTTAGTGCTTATAAAGTTCCTTGATGTTGGTGTTTATAAAGTTCCTTGAAGTTTGTGTTTGTAAAGTTCCTTGATGTAAGTGTTTATAAAGTTCCTTGATGTAAGTGTTTATAAAGTTCCTTGATGTTAGTGTTTATAAAGTTCCTTGATGTTGGTGTTTATAAAGTTCCTTGAGATTTGTGTTTGTAAAGTTCCTTGATGTTGGTGTTTATAAAAGTTCCTTGATTTTGGTGTTTATAAAGTTCCTTGATGTTTAGTGTTTATAAAGTTCCTTGATTTTGAGTGTTTATAAAGTTACTTGATGTTTGTTTATAAAGTTTGATGTTGGTGTTTTAAGTTCCTTGATGTTGGTGTTTATAAAGTTCCTTGATGTTGGTGTTTATAAAGTTCCTTGATGTTGGTGTTTATAAAGGTACTTGATGTTTGTGTTTATAAAGTTCTTGATGTTGGTGTTTATAAAGTTCCTTGATGTTGGTGTTTGATGTTGGTGTTTTTAAAGTTCCTTGATGTTGGTGTTTATAAAATTTCTGTTAGTGTTCATAAAGTTCCTTGTTGTTGGTGTATAAAGTCACTTGATGTTGGTGTTTATAAAGTTCCTTGATGTTAGTGTTTATAAAGTTCCTTGATGTAAGTGTTTATAAAGTTCCTTGATGTTGGTGTTTATAAAGTTCCTTGATGTTGGTGTTTATAAAGTTCCTTGATGTTGTTGTTTAAAGTTCCTTTATGTTGGTGTTTATAAAGTTCCTTGATGTTGGTGTTTATAAAGTTACTTGATGTTTGTGTTTATAAAGTTCCTTGATGTTGGTGTTTATAAAGTTCCTTGATGTTGGTGTTTATAAAGTTCCTTGATGTTGGTGTTTATAAAGTTCCTTGATGTTGGTGTTTATAAAGTTCCTTGAAGTTTGTGTTTATAAAGTTCCTTGATGGTGTTTATAAAGTTCCCTTGTGTTTGTGTTTATAAGTCACTTGATAAATTGTTTATAAGTTCCTTGAGATTTGTGTTTATAAAATTTCCTTGATGGTGTTTATATAGTTCCTTGTTGTTTGGTGTTTATAAAGTCACTTGATGTTGGTGTTTATAAAGTTACTTGATGTTTGTGTTTATAAAGTTCCTTGATGTTGGTGTTTATAAAGTTCCTTGATGTTGGTGTTTATAAAGTTCCTTGATGTTGGTGTTTATAAAGTTCCTTGAAGTTTGTGTTTATAAAGTTCCTTGATGGTGTTTATAAAGTTCCTTGATGTTTGTGTTTATAAAGTCACTTGATGTTGGTGTTTATATAGTTCCTTGTTGTTAGTGTTTATAAAGTCACTTGATGTTGGTGTTTATGAAGTTCCTTGATGTTGGTGTTTATAAAGTTCCTTGATGTTGGTGTTTATAAAGTTCCTTGATGTTGGTGTTTATAGTTCCTTGTTGTTAGTGTTTATAAAGTCACTTGATGTTGGTGTTTATAAAGTTCATGATGGTGTTTATATAGTTCCTTGTTGTTAGTGTTTATAAAGTCACTTGATGTTGGTGTTTATAAAGTTCCTTGCACATTCGAAGGGATGTGCAAATGCTACAAAATTAGGTACACATGGCCACAGATTTAGGTATACTTCTCACTCCAGCTCATATGGTCCTTCGTCCTCCTCCTCCATCTACCTCTTCCTCCTCCTGATCTACCTCTTCCTCCTCCATCTTCCTCCTCCTCCTCCATCTACCTCTTCCTCCTATTCATCACACTTCCTCTTCCTCCTCCATCTACCTCTTCCTCCTCTGATCTTCCTCTTCCTCCTATTCATCTACCTCTTCCTCTATCCTCCATCTTCCTCTATCTCATCTACCTCTTCCTCCTCTTCATCTACCTCTTCCTCTCTCCTCATCTGCCTCCTCATACCTCTTCCTCCTTTCATCTACCTCTTCCTCCACTCTAATCTACCTCTTCCTCCCTATTCATCTACCTCTTCTCCTCCTCCTCCATCTACCTCTTCTCCTCTCATCTACCTCTTCCTCCTGTCTACCTCTTCCTCCTATTCATCTACCTCTTCCTCCTCCCATCTACCTCTTCTCTACCTCCTCCCATCTACCTCCTCCTATTCATCTACCACTTCTCCTCCTCTCCATCTACCTCTTCCTCCTCCTAATCTACCTCTTCCTCCTATTCATCTACCTCTTCCTCCTATTCATCTACCTCTTCCCTCTTCCTCCTCATCTACCTCTTATCTTTCATCTACCTTCCTCCTCCTCCCTACCTCTTCCTCCTCCATCTACCTCTTCCTCCTCTTCATCTACCTCTTCCTCCTATTCATCCCCTCTTCCTCCTTCATCTCCTCTTCCTCCTATTCATCTACCTCTTCTCCTCTTCATCTACCTCTTCCTCTCCTCCTCCATCTTCCTCTCCTCCTCCATCTACCTCTTCCTTCATCTACCTCTTCCTCCTCCTCCTCCATCTACCTCTTCTCCTTCCACCTCTTCCTCCTATTCATCTACCTCTTCTCTTCCTCCTCCATCTACCTCTTCCCTCCCTTCCTCCTCTCCCCATCTACCTCTTCCTCCTCCTCCCCTCTTCCTCCCTATTCATCTACCTCCCCTCCTCTTCTTCTCTCTTCTCCTCTTCATCTACCTCTTCCTCCTCCTCATCTCCTCCTTCCTCTTCCTCCTTCATCTACCTCCTCCTCCTCCATCTACCTCTTCCTCCTCCTCCCATCTACCTCTTCCTCCTCCTCCATCTACACTTCCTCCTCCTCCATCTACCTCTTCCCTCCTCCTCCATCTACCTCTTCCCTCCTCCTCCTCTTCATCTACCTCTTCCTCCTCTCTCCTCTTCATCCTCCTCCCTCATCTCCTCTTCCTCCTCCTCCATCTACCTCTTCCTCCTCTTTATCTACCTCTTCCTCCTCCTCCATCTACCTCTTCCTCCTCTTTATCCTCTTCCTCTCCTCCATCTACCTCTTCCTCCTCCTCCTCTTCATCTTCATCCTCCTCCTTTATCTACCTCTTCCTCCTCCTCCATCTACCTCTTCCTCCTCTCATCTACCTCTTCCTCCTCCTCCATCTACCTCTTCCTCCTCCTCCTCTTCATCTCTTCCTCTCTTCATCTACCTCCTTTCCTCCTCCTCCATCTCCCTCTTCCTCCTCTTCATCTACCTCTTCCTCCTCTTCATCCACCTCTTCCTCCTCTTCATCTACCTCTTCCTTCTCCTCCATCTACCTCTTCCTCCTCTTCATCTACCTCTTCCTCCTCCTCCATCTACCTCTTCCTCCTCTTCATCTACCTCCCTCCTCCATCTCCTCTTCCTCCTCTATCTACCTCTTCCTCCCTCTTCATCTACCTCTTCCTCCTCCTCATCTACCTCTTCCTCCTCCTCCATCTCTCTTCCTCCTCTTCCTCCTCTTCCTCCTCCTCATCTACCTCTTCCTCCTCTTCATCTACCTCTTCCTCCTCCTCCATCTACCTCTTCCTCCTCTTCATCTACCTCTTCCTCCTCCTCATCTACCTCTTCCTCCTCCTCCTACCTCTTCCTCCTCCTCCATCTCCTCTTCCTCCTCTTCTCTCTTCCTCCTCCTCATCTACCTCTTCCTCCTCTTCATCTACCTCTTCCTCCTCCTCCATCTACCTCTTCCTCCTCTTCATCTCTCTTCCTCCTCCTCCATCTCCTCTTCCTCCTCTTCATCTACCTCTTCCTCTTTCTCTCTCTTCCTCCCTTCTACCTCTTCCTCCTCCTCCATCTACCTCTTCCTCCTCCTCCTCCTCTTCATCTACCTCTTCCCCTCCTCATCTACCTCTTCCTCCTCCTCCATCTACCTCTTCCTCCTCTTCATCTACCTCTTCCTCCTCCTCATCTACCTCTTCCTCCTCCTCATCTTTTCTACCTCTTCTCCTCCTCATCTACCTCTTCCTCCTCTTCATCTACCTCTTCCTCCTCTTCATCTCTTCCCTCATCTATCTACCTCTTCCTCTCTTCATCTACCTCTTCTCCTCCATCTACCTCTTCCTCCTCCTCCATCTCTCTTCCTTCTCTTCATCTACCTCTTCCTCCTCTTCATCTACCTCTTCCTCCTCTTCATCTCTCCTCTTCATCTCCTTCTCCTCCTCCATCTCCCCTCTTCCTCTTCATCTACCTCTTCCTCCTCTTCATCTACCTCTTCCTCCTCCTCCTTCATCTACCTCTTCCCTCCTCCTCCTTCACCTCTTCCTCCTCTCCTCATCTACCTCTTCTCCTCCATCACCTCTTCTCCTCCTCCATCCTACCTCTTCTCCTCTTCATCTACCTCTTCCTCCTCTTCATCTACCTCTTCTCCTCATCCTTTATCCTCTTCCTCTCCTCCTTCATCTACCTCCTTCCTCCTCCTCCTTCATCTACCTCTTCCTCCTCCTCATCTCTCTTCTCCTATTCATCTACCTCTTCCCTCCTTCTCATCTACCTCTTCCTCCTCTTCATCTACACTCTTTCTACCTCTTCCTTCTTCATCTCCTCTTCCTCTTCATCTACCTCTTCCTCCTCTTCATCTACCTTCCTCCTCCTCTTCATCTCTCACCTCTTCCTCCTCCTCATCTCTCTTCCTCTCTTCCTTCCTCCTTCATCTACCTCTTCCTCTTCATCTACCTCTTCCTCCTCCTCATCTACCTCTTCCTCCTATTCATCTACCTCTTCCCTGCTCTTCATCCCTCTTCATCTACCTCTTCCTCCTCTTCATCTACCTCTTCCTCCTCTTCATCTACCTCTTCCTACCTTCATCTACCTCTTCCTCCTCTTCATCTACCTCTTCCTCCTCTTCATCTACCTCTTCTCCTTTATCTACCTCTTCCTCCTCTTCATCTACCTCGTCCTACCTTCATCTACCTCTTCCTCCTTCATCTACCTCTTCCTCCTCTTCATCTACCTCTTCCTCCTCTTCATCTACCTCTTCCTCCTCTTCATCTACCTCTTCTCCTCCTTCCTACCTCTTCCTCCTCTTCATCTACCTCTTCCTCCTCTTCATCTCACTCTTCCTCCTCCTCATCCTCTTCCTTTACCTCTTCCTCCTCCTCCATCTACCTCTTCTCCTCCTCCATCTATCTTCCTCCTCTTTATCTACCTCTTCCTCCTCCTCCATCTACCTCTTTCTCCTCCTCATCTACCTCTTCCTCCTCCTCCATCTACCTCTTCCTCCTCCTCCATCTACCTCTTCCTCCTCTTTATCTACCTCTTCCTCCTCTTCATCTACCTCTTCCTCCTCTTCATCTACCTCTTCCTCCTCTTCATCTCCCTCTTCCTCCTTCATCTACCTCTTCCTCCTCTTCATCTACCTCTTCCTCCTCTTCATCTACCTCTTCCTCCTCTTCATCTACCTCTTCCTCCTCTTCATCTACCTCTTCCTCCTCCTCTCTACCTCTTCCTCCTCCTCCATCTCCTCTTTCTCCTCCTCCTCTTCATCTCCTCCTTCCTCTTCATCTACTCTTCCTCCTCCTCCATCTACCTCTTTCTCCTCCTCCATCTACCTCTCTCCTCCTCTTCATCTACCTCTTCCCTCCTCTCCCCCCTATCCTCCCTTCTTCTTCTCTACCTCTTCCTCTCCTCATCTCCTCCTCCATCTCCTCTTCCTCCTCTTCATCTACCTCTTCCTCCTCCTCCTCTTCCTTCCTCTCCTTCTTCTACCTCTTCCTCCTCATCTACCTCTTCCTCCTCCTCCATCTACCTCTTCCTCCTCTTCATCTACCTCTTCCTCCTCTTCATCTACCTCTTCTCCTCCCTCATCTACCTCTTCCTCCTCTTCATCTACCTCTTCCTCCTCCTTCCTCTTCCTCCTCCTCCTTACCTCTTCCTCCTTCTCTTCATCTACCTCTTCCTCCTCTTTTCTACCTCTTCCTCCTCTTCATCTACCTCTTCCTCCTCTTCATCTACCTCTTCCTCCTCCATCTACCTCTTCCCTCCTCCATCTACCTCTTCCTCCTCCTTCATCTACCTCTTCCTCCTCTTCATCTACTCCTTTTCCTCCTCCTTCATCTACCTCTTCCCTCCTCTTCATCTACCTCTTCCTCCTCCTCATCCCTTCCTCTCATCTACCTCTTCCTCCTCCTCCATCTACCTCTTCCTCCTCTTCATCTACCTCTTCCTCCTCTATCTACCTCTTCCTCCTCCTTCATCTACCTCTTCCTCCTCCTCCTTCATCTACCTCTTCCTCCTCCTCCTTCATCTACCTCTTCCTCCTCTCATCTACCTCTTCTCCTACTTCATCTACCTCTTCTCCTCTATCTACCTCCTTCCTCCTCTTCATCTACCTCTTCCTACCTCTTCCTCCTCTTCTCTCCTCTTCTCCTCCTTATCTACCTCTTCCTCCTCCTCCATCCTCACCTCTTCCTCCTCTTCATCTACCTCATCCTCCTCCCCTCCTTCATCACCTCTTCCCCTCCTCCTCATCTACCTCTTCCTCCTCTTCATCTACCTCTTCCTCCTCTTCATCTACCCTCTTCATCTCACCTCTTCTCCTACATCCTACCCCCTCATCTACCTCTTCCTCATCTACCTCTTCCCTTCTTCATCTACCTCCCTCCTCTTCATCTACCTCTTCCCCCCCCCACCCCCCCCTCCTCTTCTCCCCTCTTCCTCCTCTTCATCTACCTCGTCCCTACACTTCATCTACCTCTTCCTCCTCTTCATCTACCTCTTCCTCCTCTTCATCTACCTCTTCCTCCTCTTCATCTACCTCTTCCTCCTCCTCATCTACCTCTTCCTGCTCTTCATCTACCTCTTCCTCCTCCTCCATCTACCTCTTCCTCCTCCTCCATCCCTACCTCTTCCTCCTCTTTATCTACCTCTTCCTCCTCTCCATCCCCTCCCTCCTCCTCATCTACCTCTTCCTCCTCCTCCATCTACCTCTTCCTCCTCCTCCATCCCTCTTCCTCCTCTTCATCTACCTCTTCCTCCTCTTCATCTCTTCCTCCTCTTCATCTACCTCTTCCTCCTCTTCATCTACCTCTTCCTACTCTTCATCTACCTCTTCCTCCTCTTCATCTACCTCTTCCTCCTCTTCATCTACCTCTTCCCCCTCTTCATCCTACCTCATCCTCCTCTTTGTCTTCCCTTTTCCTCTCCCTCCTCCATCTACCTCTTCCTCCTCCTCATCTCCTCTTCCATCTCCTCCTCTTCGTCACCTCTTCCTTAATATTTAATCCTCTCACTTCCTCCACACTCCATCTACCTCTTTCTCCTCTCCATCTACCTCTTCCTCATATCATCTACCTCCTTCCTCCTCCTCCTCTTCATCTGCCCTCTTTCTCTCTCTACCCTCCTCCTCCTCCATCTACCTCTTCCTCCTCCTCCATCTATCTCTTCCTCCTCTTCATCTACCTCTTCCTCCTCCTCCATCTACCTCTTCCTCCTCTTTATCTACCTCTTCCTCCTCCTCATCTCTCTTCCCCCTCTTTATCTACCTCTTCCTCCTCCTCCATCTACCTCTTCCTCCTCCTCATCTACCTCTTCTCTATTCATCTACCTCTTCCTCCTCTTCATCTACCTCTTCACTCTACCTCTTCCTCCCTCTTCATCTACCTCTTCCTCCCTCTTCATCTACCTCTTCCTCCCTCTTATCTACCTCGTCTACACTTCATCTACCTCTTCCTCCTCTTCATCTACATCCTCCTCTTCATCCCTCTTCCCTCCTCTTCATCTACCTCTTCCCCTCTTCTCTACCTCCCTACACTCCTCTTCCTCCTCTCCTCTTCCTCCTCTTCATCTACCTCTTCCCTCCTCCTCTATCTACCTCTTCCTCCTCTTCATCTACCTCTTCCTCCTCCTCTCCTCTTCCTCCTCTTGTCCCCTCTCCTCCATCCTCCTCTTCCTCCTCCTCCATCTACCTCCTCCTCCTCCTCTTCCTTCCTCCTCCTCCTCTTCCTCCTCCTCATCTACCTCTTCCTCCTCTTCATCTACCTCTTCCTCCCTACTCTATCTACCTCTTCCTCCTCTATCTACCTCTTCCTCCTCTTCATCTACCTCTTCCCTCCTCCTCCATCTACCTCTTCTCCTCTTCATCTACCTCTTCCCCCCACACCCCCCCCACACCCCCCCACCCCCCCCACCCCCATCTACCTCTTCCTCCTCCTCATCTACCTCTTCCTCCTATTCATCTGCCTCTTACTCCTCTTCATCTCCCTCTTCCCCTCACACCTCCTCCCTCCCCCTCTTCATCTACCTCCTTCTCCCTGTCTCCTCTTCCTCCTCCTCCTCACCTCTTCCTCCTCCTCATCTCCTCTTCCTCCTCTTCATCTACCTCTTCCCTACTCTTCATCTCTCTTCCTCCTCATCTACCTCTTCCCTCCTCTTCATCTCACCTCTCCCTCCTCATCTACCTCTTCCTCCTCCTAACTACTCCTCTACCTCTTCCTCCTCAACTACCTCTTCCTGCTCTCACCCTCTTCCTCCTCATCTTCACACTCTTCCTCCTCTTCATCCTACCTCTTCCTCCTCTTCATCTACCTCTTCCTCCTCTTCATCTACCTCTTCCTCCTCCTTACCTCTTCCTCTTCCATCTACCCTTCCTCCTCTTATCTACCTCTTCCTCCTCTTCATCTACCTCCACTCCCACACTCTTCCCCCCCCACCCCTCATCTACCTCCACCTCTTCCTGCCTCAATTCATCTGCACCTCCACCCTCCTCTTCATCTACCTCTTCCTCCTCCTCCTTACCTCTTCCTCCTCTTCATCTGCCCCCTCCTCATCTACCTCTTCCTCCTCTTCATCTACCTCTTCCTCCTCCTCATCTACCTCTTCTCCTCTTCCTACCTCTTCCTCCTCTTCATCTACCTCTTCCTCCTCTTCATCTACACTCTTCCTCCTCTTCATCTACCTCTCCCTCCTTCATCTACCTCCCCTCCTCTTCATCTACCTCTTCCTCCTCTTCATCTACCTCTTCCTCCTCTTCATCTACCTCGTCCTACCTTCTCTACCTCTTCCTCCTCCTTCATCTACCTCTTCCTCCTCCTCATCTCCTCTTCTCTTCATCTCTTCCTCCCTCTTCATCTACCTCTTCTCCTCTTCATCTCTTCCCCTCCTCTTATCACACTCTCCCTACCTTCATCTACCTCTTCCTCCTCTTCATCTCTACCTCTTCCTCCTCAATATTCATCACCTCTTCCCTCCTCTTCATCTACCTCTTCAGCAATGGCTTCTA